>NC_069507.1:220548335-220740835 GCF_027579735.1 Bombina bombina
TACCTTACAAGTGAGAGAGGAAACACAGATGCAGAAGAAATAACTGCTACCATACTTCATCCCATACCTTACAAGTGAGAGAGGAAACACAGATGCAGAAGAAATAACTGCTACCATACTTCATCCCATACCTTACAAGTGAGAGAGGAAACACAGATGCAGAAGAAATAACTGCTACCATACTTCATCCCATACCTTACAAGTGAGAGAGGAAACACAGATGCAGAAGAAATAACTGCTACCATACTTCATCCCATACCTTACAAGTGAGAGAGGAAACACAGATGCAGAAGAAATAACTGCTACCATACTTCATCCCATACCTTACAAGTGAGAGAGGAAACACAGATGCAGAACAAATAACTGCTACCATACTTTATCCCATACCTTACAAGTGAGAGAGGAAACACAGATGCAGAAGAAATAACTGCTACCATACTTCATCCCATACCTTACAAGTGAGAGAGGAAACACAGATGCAGAAGAAATAACTGCTACCATACTTCATCCCATACCTTACAAGTGAGAGAGGAAACACAGATGCGGAAGAAATAACTGCTACCATACTTCATCCCATACCTTACAAGTGAGAGAGGAAACACAGATGCAGAAGAAATAACTGCTACCATACTTCATCCCATACCTTACAAGTGAGAGAGGAAACATGAAACATGGATGCAGACAAACCCATGAAGTCATTTAAAATGCTGTACTGGGTGTTATTAAAAAAGGGGTGAGTTAGGTATTTTATAGATATTGTTTTGTTTGTCAAGCTCCAGGGACCAGCCTAGAGTAATCACAACTCTCTGATATTTTGTTTTAGAAGGACTAAAGTCTTTCCAAGTCAGAGGGCTTGAGTCAAGTCAAGTCACTGTTGTCTAAATTGAGTTGCAAGTCTTCTTTGATTATGTCGAGGCGAGTCACAAGACATTCAATTTGTGACTTGAGTCCAAGTCATGCCTAAGTCATGTGACCCTGAAATAACGTATATTTGTTGGTACAAGTATATTATACAAAAAGGCTAAAATTCTAAATTGAGATGTACTTGTGAACATTTTTGACTATTATTCCCTTTTAACAAAGCAGATTGAAGTTTTACTGTATGAGAGATGTTGCATGACAATCCAGTGAAAGACAGCAATTATTTATGTTACTATTATATAAAAACATAGATTCCGATTGCAGCTAAGAACCATAAATCCTAAATCAGACTATATTTCCTTCTGAAGCATAAACTTAATTCATTCTTAGCTGTATGCTAATCCCAGATATTCATTCAGTATTTATTTCCTATCACCTGTAATTGTAAGTCTATTCCATTTTTCAGCCATCATTTTTATAAAACGTTTTTGCAAATTATACCTGTTTTTCAACTGTTTTTCAACTTAATGAGACATTAAAATCCATTTTTATTTATGCATCAGACATTATTCACTGCCTTGCAAAAGATCTGAATAAAAAATAAATGTTTTAAAACCATTTTAAACTTTCAATTTGTTGACCCTGGGGGGAGGGAGAAGTGGAAATACTACCGTTTTTACAGTTCTAATTAAGCAAAGTATGCAAAAAAAATAACAAGTTCATCATTGCATTTTTTTTAAGTATGCACAGTTTTGAGATTAATGTCCCTTTAAGATGATGATTACTAGTATTGCTCTTTTTATAAAAAAATATTTTCAATCACAACTTTCCTTTAATATAAATATTTTCTCTACTTTATATTCTATATTTTCTATAAGCTATAAATATTAAAAATGATATAAAAGCCTCTTGCTTTGGTTTAAAAATTATGCATTGGGAGACCAAAAACATTTTCAGTACGCTACAAATGCAACTCAAGCAGCTGATTTAGGCACTCTGCAGCATTTTGAAAACCTAAGTTGCAGATTTTGCTTTTAGACCTCTAGGGAGCATAGGATAAGTTGGGTTGCACACTCTAATAAAATACTGGATGAATTGCAGGTGATTATTGGATATGAGCGGTAGGTGGGATTATACAAAGGCCCCATCACAACAATGAACTTTGTATCGCTTGGGATGCCAGTAACAGGAAAATTATTTTTATCTCTCTGGCTACCAGTAACAAAAATCCAGCAGTGTTATGCCCCCCTTGACTGCCAGTAGCACACACAGAACAATGTTTTTACACCCCATACCTCCCAACATTTGTGGCTGAGAAAGAGGGACACATGAGGTTCATAGCAGCAAGTCACCACTTTGTGGGTGGAGTCATGCTGGGAGGGCAGGGATCATGGGAGGTTAGTGGATGGGATTGTGGGTGTTTCTGAGTGGTCTGTTGGTGTGTCAGGGCAGTTTGTGGCTGTTTTTCAGTGTTCAGTGGGTGGGGCTAAGGGAAATTTTGTAAAGAGGGACATATCGCTGTCTGAAAGGGACAGAGAGACAGAGCTCAGAACCCTGGATAGTGCTTGCGTATTCTTGGCTACATTTAGCCACCAATAAGCAAGTGTAACACAGGTTCTGAACCAAAAATTGTCTGGCTCCTAAGCTTTACATCCCTGCTTTTTTAAATAAAGATAGCAAGAGAACGAAAAAAAATGATAATAGGTGTAAATTAGAAAGTTGCTCTATCTGAATCATTACAGAATGTTTTTTGGGTTTAGTATCCCTTTAAGTTATGATACCTTTGTTTATAAATTAGATTTTTTAGACCATGCACTATTTAGTAGCCTCTATTGAACCATTTCTCATTTTTTTATACCCTTCTTGAGACACCATTTCCCAAACAATATTTAAGATGAGTTCTGGAATATTGCTTTGTATGTATCCCTTGACATAATACTTTAAGCCTTTATTGCTTCAGTTTCTCATAAATCAATTCAGCATAGGGCATATCAGTAGTTTAAGGTTTTATTGTGCTTTAACATCATCACACAACAATTGAGCATATGACATATCAATCATTTATGTTGATATTGACTCATGTCTCACTCAGCATAAAGCGTGACTATTTCAATAAATCACACAAATTAGGTATAAGACATAACAATATGCTTCAACTGACTTATACATCAGTCCAGCACAAAATAACTCAATAGTCAGCTACAATGCATTTTGAAGTGTGTGCCTTTCTGGCAGTCAACAAGTTTAAAGGACAAAACATCTTGTAATTATGACATTTTTCTTCAATTTTGCAATAGAGGGACAGTCTACACCAGAATATTTATTGTTTTAAAAGATAGATAATCCCTTTTTCCATCTAAAGGGGAGGAGAGTCCATGGCTTCATTCATTACTATTGGGAATTAAGAACCTGGCCACCAGGAGGAGGCAAAGACACCCCAGCCAAAGGCTTAAATACCTCTCCCTCTCCCCTCATCCCCCAGTTATTCTTTTCCTTTCGTCACAGGAGGTGGCAGAGAGTTGCCGAAGATTCGGAGGTCTCTTATGGAGGGTATTACTCTTCGCAATGGGACAGGAGTTTTAAGTAGCCCTACAAGGCTTCTCAGTGAGGGCTTGGGTGAAAGTTAGAGTCCGGAGATGCAGGGAGAGTCTCTTTTGCGAAACCATCCTGACTCATATTAACAGCTCCTACAGCACTCAGCGTTGACGAGTTTCATAGACTGCTTTCTTCTCTCAAGTCCATGTCAGGAGTGCTGCTACGACCTGTCACACTTGAAGGGCCGTGTTCCTGTTCCACGGCATGGATTCTGGTAAGATCGTTTCATTTTATACACAATGTTAACATAGGGCCACAGTGTGGCACCTTTTATCTTTACAGAATCAAGGGTTAATATTCCTGGTAGGGGAATTATTGAACAGGACTATGGGGTTATGCATGATATTGTTTATTGTGTCTTTGCTGCGTTGTGCGGGATAAGGCTCTGGCAATGTGTGGAACTATCAGGTACTTCCAGGAGTTTTTGCACAGTCTTTTTTTTACGCATTTTCTCCTTTAGGCAGCGGCGGTTCTACAAGGCACCCGGGTGACTGGGTGGGGCTCTTCACTTCCAGTCTGATCTGCGACGGAGGAGACAAAGCAGTTTCTGTAGTCCAGTTTACAGGAGGTGGTGAGTGCCCCGGCCATTGGCAGTTATAAAGGTGTCTGTTAGTTTCTCTTTTATTCTAATAAAAGCATAAGCTATGGAGGATTCTGACGCGTTAGATGGTACTCCCTCTTTGGCAAAGTTTCATACTTGTGTTTATTGTGAGGTTTCCGGGAGACCAGCCTGCCCAATTATGTTCCACATGCCTTGAGAGGGTCGAGACATATAAGACTAAAAGAATGTCTAGTACCACTGAGCCGTCCACCTCTTAGGGTTCTCCATCCCATGAGGTGTGTTCCCGAGTTGAGTCCCCTATTGCACATGCAGCGCCCCGAGGTCCGACTGTTGCTCCTTCGGGAGAGATATGTTGGCCAACAGATTTTGCGTATCAACTGCAGACGGCGGTTTCTAAAGTTATCCACGCCTTACCGCGTTCTGCTAAGCACAGGCGTAGGGCCTTTCAGAGTGGCCCAACTCAGGACTTGTCTTCGTCGGATGCTCCTGTGGAGTGGTTCAATGACAGGGCCCACTCCGACGCGTTTGAGAGCACTCCTTCTGGGTCAGAATCCGTGTCATCTAAAGCTCCGGCAGAGGAGTCTGGCTATAGGTTTAAGATGGAGAATTTGCTCTTTTTGCTAAAGCAAGTGCTTGCTACTCTAGAGGTTCTGGAGTCGAAGCTTCTGGAGCAACATTCTATCCCTAAGCTAGATAAGGTTTATGAGGAAAGGGTGGTACCCCAGACCTTCCCGGTTCCTATAAAGATGGCTAACATTATCAAGAACGAATGGGATTGATTAGGTTCTTCCTTTTGCCCTTCTTCATCTTTTAAGAAACTTTTCCCCATTCCAGAGGCTCATTTGGAGTTGTGGGGAACAATTCCTAGGGTGGATGGGGCCATCTCCACGCTCGCTAAGAGAACGACTATTCCCCTAGAGTATAGTTCGTCGTTCAAAGAGCCAAAGATGTTTCAGCACACAGGGTTTGTTTTTCAGCCGGCAGCAGCCGTAGCAGTGGTTACTGGAGCTGCGTCATATTGGTGTGATTCCCTGAGTGAAATGATTGAGGGTGAACCCTCTTTCGAAGAGGTGCAGGAAAATATTAAGGCTTTTAAGGTAACTAATTCTTTCATTTGCAACGCCAATATGCAAATTATTCCCCTGAATGCTAAGGTGTCAGGGTTTTCGGTTTTAGCGCACAGGGCTTTGTGGCTAAAATCTTGGTAGGCAGATATAACCTCTAAATTGAGGTTGCTGTCCCTGCCCTTTCTCGGAAAGATTCTGTTCAGTCCAGGCCTGGACTCGATAATTTCCACGGTTACTGGAGGCAAGGGTGCCTTCCTGCCCCAAGATAAGAAAGCTAAACCAAAAGGAGCTACTTTTCATCGAAGGCGGACCAGTTCAAGGGAACTTGGAAGCCTGCTCAGTCTTGGAACAAGTCCAAACAGAACAAGAAACCAGCAGAAACCAAGTGGGCATAAAGGGGTGGCCCCCGACAGGTCTATGGTTCGAGTAGGGGGCAGGTTATCTCTATTCTCCGAAGCCTGGTTGCAGGATGTCAAGGATCCCTGGGTTCTTTAGGTTGTCTCCCAGGGTTACAGGATAGGAGTCAAGTCCTTCCCTTCCAGGGGCAGATTCCTTGTGTCAAACCTGCCATCGAGGCCGGAAAAGAAAGAAGCCTTTCTAGGATGTGTGAGGGATCTTTCCTATTTAGGTGTTATTGTACCAGTACCTCTTGCATTAAGGGGTCTAGGTATTAATCAAATCTGTTCGTAGTTCCAAAAAAGGAGGGCACGTTCCACCCGATTTTGGATCTGAAGTGTTTAAACAAGTTTTTGTCTGTTCCATCATTCAAAATGAAAACGATCAGGTCCATTTTGCCCCTAGTTCAAGAGGGGCAGTTAATGACCCCAATAGACTTGAAGGATGCCTACCTTCATGTTCCGATTCACAGGGACTACATAAAGTTCCTAAGATTTGCATTCCTGGACCAGCACTTCCAGTTTGTGACCCTTCCTTTTGGTCTGGCGATGGCCCCAGGAGTTTTCACGTAGGTTCTTGGGGCCCTACTTGCTGTAGCCAGATCCAGGGGCATTGCGGTGGCACCCTATCTAGACGACATCCTGGTTCATGCGCCGTCCCTTAGTCAGGCAGTGGACCATTCAAGGTCTCTTCTCCTGTTACTTCAATCTCATGGTTGGAAGATAAACTCTGGGAAGAGCTCCCTGATACCCAGCACCAGGGTGGAGTTTCTGGGCATGATCATAGACTCTGTGTCTATGAAGATTTTTCTCACGGATCAGAGACGCAGGAAGTTTGCGTCCTCTTGTCTGGTCCTTTGATCCTCAGAGAGGCCCTCGGTGGCCCAATGTATGGAGGTGATCGGGCTCATGGTCTTCAGCATAGACATTATTCCATTTGCCAGGTTTTATCTCAGACCTCTTCAGTTATGCATGTTGAGGCAATGGAATGGTGATCATTGAGAACTCTCACAGCTGATATCCATGGATGTATGGGCTCAGACATCCCTCTCTTGGCGGATTTGCCTGGAACAACTGTCCATGGGGACATCCTTCTTGAGACTGTCCTGGGAGATTGTGACAACGGACGCGAGTCTGGCGGGATGGGGAGCTGTCTGGGGTGCCAGACTGGAGTCCCCGTTACGGTTTGAGGTCGAGGGACCCCCAGGCAGAACTGATAGATGCATTAGCGGTGCCTTGGGGGTTCAATCTAGCATACATTTTTCCTCCCTTACCACTTCTACCTCGTATAGTGGCACGCATAAAGCAGGAGAGAGCGTCGACCATTCTGATTGCTCCTTCATGGCCGTGGAGGACGTGGTTTACGGATCTGGGGGGAATGTCATCCTCTCCACTGTGGAGGTTACCCTGTTGCAGGGATCTGTTGGAACAGGGTCCTTTCCAACATCAGAATCTCGAGTCTCTGAGGCTGACTGCGTGGAGATTAAACGCTTAGTCCTAGCTAAGAGAGGTTTTTCTGAAAGTGTGATTGACATGCTAGTTCAGGCAAGGAAGCCAGTCACTCGGCACATCTACCATAAGGTGTGGAGGACTTACTTAACCTGGTGTGAGAAACATAGATACCCTTGGCACAAGGTGAGGGTTTCCAGAATTCTGTCCGTTCTTCAAGAAGGTCTAGAGAAGGGACTTGCCGCTAGTTCCTTAAAGGGACATATTTTGGCATTATCTATTTTGTTACACAGGAGACTCGCTGAGCTCCTTGACATCCAATCCATGTTCAGGCTTTATCTTGATTCAGACCTGTCTTTAGGCAGTCTGCTCCACCGTGGAGCTTGAACTTGGTCCTTAGGGTTTTGCAACAGGTCCCTTTTATGCATTCCCTTGACATTAAGATTCTGTCCTGGAAGGTTCTTTTCCTGTTGGCTATTACATCGGTTCACAGAGTGTCTGAATTGGCGGCCTTGCAACATGGGCCACCTTATCTGTTTTTTCATTCGGATAAGGCTGTTCTTCGTACCGGCTTGGTACCGGCTTCCCAAGGTGGTGTCCAATCGTAACATCAATCAAGAAATAGTTGTTCCTTCTCTGAGCCCTAACCCTTCTTCTTCGAAGGAGCGGTTACTTCATAATCTAGATGTGGTCTGTGCCCTGAAGTTTTATCTTCAGGCTACAAAGGACTTTAGACAATCTACATCTCTTTTTGTCGCGTATTCAGGAAAGCGCAGGGGTCAGAGTGCTTCTACTACTTCTTTGTCTTTTTGGCTGAGGAGCTTGATCTGCTTGGCTTACGAGACAGCAGGACATAAGCCTCCTCAGAGGATCACGGCTCATTCCACTAGAGTGGTGGTTTCATCTTGGGCCTTCAAGAATGAGGCCTCTATGGAGCAGATTTGTAAGGTGGCTACCTGGTCTTCCTTACATACTTTTACGAAGTTTTACAAATTTTATGTTTTTGCTTCTGAGGAAGCGGCTTTTGGGAGAAAGGTTCTACAGGCTGTGGTGCCCTCAGATTAGAGTCCGCCTTTTACCCTCAAAGTTTCATTCAGGGTCCTTTAGAGCTTGGGTATATGTTCCCAATAGTAATGAATGAAGCCGTGGACTCTCCTCCCCTTTAGATGGAAAACATAAATTATGCTTACCTGATAATTTAATTTCCATCGTGGGGAGGAGAGTCCACGGCTCCCGCCCGTATCTCTGGTGGGCGGACCTAAATTTTTCTTCTGGCACCATTTATACCCTGATGTTTCTCCTACTGTTTCTTCTTCACTTGGCAGAATGACTGGGGGATGAGGGGAGTGGGGGAGGTATTTAAGCCTTTGGCTGGGTTGTCTTTGCCTCCTCCTGATGGCCAGGTTCTTAATTCCCAATAGTAATGAATGAAGCCATGGACTTTCCTCCCTACGATGGAAATGAAATTATCCGGTAAGCATAATTTATGTTATTACCTATTCCCTAGTTTTGCATAACCAACACAGTTATATAAATACACGTTTTACCCCTGTGATTATCTTGTATCTAAGACTCTGCAGACAGCTCCCTTATGACGGACGGTTCCTTTGACAGACTTGCATTGTAGCCAATCAGTGTTGACTCCATGAGAGTGAGCACAATGTTATCTATATGGTACACATGAACTAGCACTGTCTAGCAGTGAAAAACACAAAATGCTACCCTAAACTCTCACTTTTTTTTATATCAGTAGCGGAGGACATACAGCTGGTGAGGAGGCTACTGACACTAATCTAATTAGCAGCACTATTTGTACATCCAATTTGTGCGACTAATGCTGCTAATTTGATAAGCGGCGGGGTTCACTCAGGACTAGCAGCGCTCTGTAGGCCCTGAGCGGCACTTCTACTGTGTGTTTTGCGTGGGTTAAACACACAGCAGTGTAGGGTCAATAACGAATTAGAGAATGTATTTTTTTTTTACTATTATGGCCCTTTGAATAATTCTCAGCTGTATGTATAGCCCACATAGTCTTAAATTCTCTAACAGTATTTTATGGGGGTGGGGTAAAATTTTGAGTTTAAGTTGTCTTTAATTTATTTCTTGCTTTAAACATCACTAGTTTAAGGTATCATTGCTTTACTTGGATCACATCGTAGTCCAGTAAAAATCCTATCTATAATTTACCATGCCATAGATTCAAATTAATCACACGTCTATGTCGGAGATATATAAATAGTTTAAAATATTATTTTCTCAACTGTACAAAAAAAAATCAGGTATAACAAATATCAATAGTTAATAGCTTTACTGGGTTTTTTTTCAGCAAGAGACGTATTAAAATGGGAGTCAGTCTAGGATAGCGTTAGCAATTCAATCTGCTGAGCTAGACATCTCCTGCTCAGAGACAGATGTGAGGGATTTGAATAACAAACTATACAGGAAGCAAAACGCAAATTGATGCACGGAACATGCTCTCTGCTAATACCAATACATGTCCCTTTTTAACATCAGCAACCAGAATATCCCTTCCCAAGAGGCTGCTTATAGAGGCATTTAATCACAATCTATTTTTGATAATTACTGACATATTAACAGCTGCAGATGAGCCAGTTGTTTAATGTAATAGTATTTCTAATGCTTTCTTTAAATGTAAAATTCTATTCAAATGTTTCTAATAATTTGATTCAAATTATGCAATATTTGAATTAGAAAAATTTGAATTAAAGGGATAATTTAGTAAGAATTAAACTTTCATGATTCAGATAGAGCAGGCAATTTTAAGCAACTTTCTAATTTACAAAAAATTAAAAATAGAGGTGCACCTGACAACGTCTAATGCGCTACCTAGAGTGCTAGCAGTCCAAAAAGTACATGTAACAGAGTTAAAGAGAAAGAACAAATGCCATGATAAGTGTTTATCAAAGAAAGACAAGGGCTGCACTCCATATAAAACAGCGCTTTATTATAAAAACAAGTAAAGTTGATTGGACGCAAGTGCAAAATAAAGCCCCCACCTACAAAATCACAAGACAGACAAACATACACAGATTACATATATAAAAGACCAAACTGTGTTGATACTCTGAAGTCTCTAACTGCAAAATACCAATGCTAGACATACAATATAGACGCTCAAAAATGGGCTCAAAATTCTAAAGCCGTCCGGCCTGTAATATATACTATATTGTGAAAGTCCAGTAAAGATATAAAGGTAGAGGAGGGGCCAGAGTGAACAAGAGAATTAGTTCATTCGATAAAATACGGAAAGTCCGTTATCATCAAAAACCAGGTACTCAAGTGTTGATCAACACGCACTGGTATGTGGCCATTGTGCTCCCATAATAAACTCAATCAAAAACAAAATGATTTTTTTTTTATATGACGATCACAATCACTTGATTAACGCATTTTGCCCCTCCCACAAAGGGCTGGAACAGGGGCCATATCGGATGTTAACTTTCTAATTTACTCCTACTATCAATTTTCCTTCGTTCTCTTGGTATCTTTATTTGAAAAAGCAAGAATGTAAGCATAGGAGTCGGCCCATTTTTGATTCAGTATATAAACAAGGAATGGAAGGGAGCGCTACAAGCTTAATAGGGTGAAAGCTACTGATCCTGAGTAAAAGATCTCAGAGTCTTGAGAAAGGCCTTGGTACAGGCCGAAACGCGTTGACACAGACATACTGGTAAGCCTATTCCCTTTTATCTTTAAAGTGTAAACACTTTATTGCACCATTGTTTGTTTGTTTTTCTTACAGGTTAGAAGTTTCTACTATGTTTTACCTGTAATTTTTCATCATCACCAACACTTTCCATTGGTACTAGTTTTTACCAGCACATTTTTCCTCAATTGTAAACACATTTTTCAACATCACATTTGACTTTTTATGTCTGGATAACACAGGATCTACAGCTAATTCCACATTTTATAACTCTTTTTCCTTTTTTCTGTTTGCTGTTTTTTTCACGAATGCATTCACTTTGACTTTCTCACATAATTTTTGTTGCATACTACTTCGCAGATTTTGGATTTCCCACCACTGTTTGGAGAAATAACATTGGAAATTTGAGGACTTAATTTGAACATTTTATTTTGAGGATTTGATTTTTTATTTTTATTTTCACTGTTGGGACTTAGAGACATTTTTTGATATATTCATTCACAATATATATTTTTTGTACACCCCATTGTTCTACTTATTGTTACCACATGTTGTTATACCTTGTACCCGTGTACTCTATCTCTGATTACTTAATTTTATGTATAACATTGTGTAGCATTTATTGATAGACTATTCATTGTATTTTTAGCATACTATATATATCATGGATCCATGTTATTTTTAACGTTTTAATTATTAGACCGCGGTCATTGTATTAATTAATCTTTTATTAAAATTGCACTTTTATGTACCTTTATGTAATTTTGCATTTATGTACTCAGGATCAGTAGCTTTCACCCTATTAAGCTTGTAGCGCTCCCTTCAATTCCTTGTTTATATACTGTTTCTTTCAGTCCGCTAGGGGACTGCTTTGGAAGTGAGCTTTAGGACTCTTTAGCGCTTGGTTTACTACATCCTTCATAACAATTTTTGATTCAGCACCTGGGTAGCACTTTCTGATTAGGGTCTAAGTGTAGCCAACAATCAACAAGCACTACCCAGGTGCGGAACCAAAAATGGGTTCCTAAGCTCACATTAAAATAAAGATAGCAAGAGAAAGAAGAAAAATTGATAATAGGAGTAAATTAGAATCTGAATCATGAAAGTTTAATTTTTTTTAAAAAAAATTTTTTATTGAGGTTTTGCAAAGAGTTGGACACACATTGACAATAATGACAATATTTAGGTTGCCCATTGCTTATTGACATGAAAAGGAAAACAATAAATATCAAATCATAAACTTCTAAAACCTCCATTTTACAGAATTACTAACATACGGCTAGATTATGAGTTGTGCGTTAAGGTAAAAAAGCAGCGTTAACAAGTCCTAACGTTGCCTTTTTACGCCCACTGGTATTACGAGTGTTGCAGGTTTAGGGACCCCGCACACTTTTTTGGCCTTACCGCAAACCGGCTTACGTAAACTTCATAAACCCTTTTTTCTATGGGACTTCCATAGCGCCGGTATCACAAGTCTGTCTTGGGAGGCCAAAAAGTGACCAGTACACCCTCTACCTCCAAGATCCCTAACGCATTCTAAAGTCAGTAGTTATGAGTTTTACACTGCAACGCTGTAGCATAAAACCCATAACTAAAGTGCTAAAAAGTACACTAACACCCATAAACTACCTATTAACCCCTAAACCGAGGCCCACCTGCATCGCAAACACTATAATAAAAATTTTAACCCCTGATCTGCCACTCTGGACATCGCCGCCACTATACTAAACATATTTACTGCCGCACTCCTGCCTCGCAAACACTAGTTAAATATTATTAGCCCCTAATCTGCCGCCCCTAACATCGCAGCCACCTACATTATATTTATAAACCCCTAATCTTCCGCCACCACTATATTAAATTTATTAACCCCTAAACCTAAGTCTAACCCTAACCCTAACACCCCCTAACTTAAATATCATTTAAATAAATCTAAATAAAATTACTACCATTAACTAAATTATTCCTATTTAAAACTAAATACTTACCTATAAAATAAACCCTAAGCTAGATACAATATAACTAATAGTTACATTGTATCTAGCTTAGGCTTTATTTTTATTTTACAGGCAAGTTTGTATTTATTTTAACTAGGTAGAATAGTTATTAAATAGTTATTAACTATTTAATAACTATCTAGCTAAAATAAATACAAATTTACCTGTAAAATAAAACCTAACCTAAGTTACAATAACGCCTAACACTACACTATAATTAAATCAATTCCCTAAATTAAATACAATTAAATAAATTAAATTAAATTAGCTAAATCACAAAAAAACACACTAAATTACAGAAAATAAAAAACAAATTTCAGATCTTTAAACTAATTACACCTAATCTAATAGCCCTATCAAAATAAAAAAGTCCCCCCCCCCAAAAAAAAAACCCCTAGCCTAAACTAAACTTCCAATAACCCTTAAAAGGGCCTTTTGCGGGGCATTGCCCCAAAGAAATCAGCTCTTTTTCCTGTAAAAAAAAAATACAAACACCCCCCCAACAGTAAAACCCACTACCCACACAACCAACCCCCTAAATAAAATACTAACTTATAAAAAACCTAAGTTCCCCATTGCCCTGAAAAGGGCATTTGGATGGGCATTGCCCTTAAAAGGGCATTTAGCTCTATTGCGACCCAAAGTCCCTTTGTATTTATTTTAGCTAGGTAGTTATTAAATAGTTAATAACTATTTAATAACTATTCTACCTAGTTAAAATAAATACAAACTTGCCTGTAAAATAAAAATAAACCCTAAGCTAGATACAATGTAACTATTAGTTATATTGTAGCTATCTTAGGGTTTATTTTATAGGTATTTAGTTTTAAATAGGAATAATTTAGTTAATGATAGTAATTTTATTTAGATTTATTTAAATGATATTTAAGTTAGGGGGTGTTAGGGTTAGGGTTAGACTTAGATTTAGGGGTTAATACATTTAATATAGTGGCGGCGACGAGTCGGCAGATTAGGGGTTAATAAGTGTAGGTAGGTTGCAGTGACATTGGGGGCGGGAGATTAGGGGTTAATAAATATAATGTAGGTGTCGGCGATGTTGGGGGCAGCAGATTAGGGGTTAATAAGTGTAGGATTAGGGGTGTTTAGACTCGTTGTTCATGTTAGGGTGTTAGGTTTAAACATAAAATGTGTTTACCCATAGGAATCAATGGGGCTGCGTAACGCTGTTTTTTGGCAGGTGTTAGGCTTTTTTTCAGCCGGCTCTCCCCGTTGATGTCTATGGGGAAATCGTGCATGAGCACGTACGACCAGCTCACCGCTGACTTAAGCAGCGCTGGTATTGGAGTGCGGTAAGGAGCACAATTTTGCTCTACGCTCACTTCTTGCCTTTTAACGCCGGGTTTGTAAAAACCTGTAATTCCAGTGCTGCAGGTAAGTGAGCGGTGAGAAAAAACTGCTCATTAGCACCGCACAGCTCCTAACACAAAACTCGTAATCTAGCCGTCAGATATGCAACTACTTGGCTGGCCACTCTTGAACCTCTTAATTAAGGAGAATGATATATATATATATATATATATATATATATATATATATATATATATATGGTAGGCGCTTCAGCGGCCACTTTTGGGCCTTATGATGACACAAAATAAAGTATCTTAGAAGATGTAATGATCAATTTTATACCTAGATAAATTGAAGGACAGAGAAATTAGGGACTGATAGTGTTCAGGACATATTTAGTATCATCTGGATAAAGCTGTCTAATATGTTGACTTCATTATAATAGGCGTTGTGATATAGTAACTCCAGAGGGTAAAGTAATATAAATTGGCAAGTGTAGGTTGGCTATTTTATGGGATTAGGACTTTGATTTCGCTATAGTTCTTGTGAGGTAGCACTGTGAAGCTTGTCTATGGGTTAACTCTTCAAAAACAGAAGAGGAGTTCTGCTCACATGAACATATCCTTTGTAAAAATAGAGCAAGTAACTAATGGGATAACTGTATTGTGTCTCACTTATCAGCCCACTATATGAACCCCAATCCAACCTAACTTGATAGTTATAGGGTCTGCAGGGTATAGATGTTTCACAAAGGGCCCGTGTTGTATAGTGAAATAAAGTATTGACAACCATTAACAGCATGAACTTAACATAAGCAATAATATACAGTATATATGCTTCTAAGGGCTTAACTGTAAAACATATAAACACATATGATATGCAATACTGCTATAACTAAAATATTTTAGTCATACATGTAAATTCAATGGTTGGGGTGTATAGACAGTTTCTAACCATTAGTGAGGTCTCAGGCTAAACATCTTCCTGAATATAATAGTCTATGAATAAACTTCTGTAGTGTAATTGGGATATCACTGAATAAGTACAACAGTTCGCTCGTACGTCTTTAGAGCTTATTATAACAGTCCAGGACTTTGTGAGTAATTACCTTGATGACTAGTAAAATGTCATTATATGCGTTAATGTGAGGAAGTCCTGGTTTATATATCTTTCTCAACCCACCCCATGGCGTTCAGAGCTGGAAGTGCTAATAGCTGCTCGTTGCCTAGGGGGGGAGTCGGCTCCTGTCTGCGTGCGGCGGTGACGTCATCGCTGCACACTCCCTCCCTTCCTGATGCCGGTCTGGATTCCTCCTGTGGCGCGAACCCTGCAGCTATGTAAGTACTTCACTTACATTCACCTATGCCCAAGTATAGGTGTTACTTTCTGTTCTCCTGGGTGTTATTTTGCTATATGCTGACTGTGATATACTGCTGCTGAACTCTGCTTGTCTGACCGCTATACCTGTTTACCCCTTAACTGCTGGTTTGATATACTGCTGCTGAACTCTGCTTGTCTGACCACTCTGCCTGTTTACCCCTTAACTGCTGGATTGATATACTGCTGCTGAACTCTGCTTGTCTGACCACTCTGCCTGTTTACCCCTTAACTGCTGGATTGATATACTGCTGCTGAACTCTGCTTGTCTGACCACTCTGCCTGTTTACCCCTTAACTGCTGGATTGATATACTGCTGCTGAACTCTGCTTGTCTGACCACTCTGCCTGTTTACCCCTTAACTGCTGGATTGATATACTGCTGCTGAACTCTGTTGTCTGATGGCTCTGCCTGTTTACCCCTTAACTGCAGGATTAATTTACTGCTGCTGTGCTGAACTCTGATTGTCTGACCACTCTGCCTGTTTACCCCTTAACTGCTGGATTGATATACTGCTGCTGAACTCTGTTGTCTGATGACTCTGCCTGTTTACCCCTTAACTGCAGGATTAATTTACTGCTACTGAACTCTGATTGTCTGACCACTCGGCCTGCTTACCCCTTAACTGCTGGATTAATATACTGCTGCTGAACTCTGTTGTCTGACCACTCTGCCTGTTTACCCTTTAACTGCTGGATTGATTTACTGTTGCTGAACTCTGCCTGTCTCACTACTCTGCTTGTTTAACCCCTATTTCTCTGGACTGCCTTACTGTTGCCAAACCCTGCCTGCCTGACCATCCTAGTGGTTTACCTCTGGACTGCCTTACTGTTGCCAAACCCTGCCTGTCTGACCATCCTAGTTTTTTACCCCTGGACCGCCTTGCTATTGCGAACCCTGCCTGTCTGACCTTTCTGGTGGTCTATTCCTGATTTCCTGCCTGTTTCCGCTGAGTACTATCCTGCCTGTGGTGAGTGCCGCTTACCTCATCTTGCGAACTTTCTCTGCTCTGGGATATTCCCTATCATTCCTGCTCAATAACAAGACTACTGGCTGAGTTCGGTCTGTTAGGGGAATATCCCACGAGCATTACATTATACTTGGGCCATGGAGCCAAATGAGGTAGCAAGAGCGGTTTATCTTTAGGGACAGATGTTGGGAACCCATACTACACAGTTGCAGAGTGTGGATTCCAAACTAGAGGCTATAACCGCTCAACTCTCTGCACTAGTTGCAGCAAGCAATACCACTCCTGTTGTTGTACCACCAGTCTCTGCTCCTAGTACTGCGGCTTCTTCCCCTGCTTCTGGAAGCATTCCCCGGATACCATTGCCTGACACATATGAAGGTACCACTGATTGCAGGGGTTTTCTTAACCAGTGCAGGCTGCACTTCCCTAACGATCCTCACACCTTTCAGTCTCACCAATCAAGGGTCACCTTTATCATTTCCTTACTGAAAGACAAGGCCTTAGCCTGGGTCTCTCCCCTTTTGGAACAGAACGCTCCGCTCCTGCATAATGCTGATGCTTTCATTTCTGCATTATCTTCTGTGTTTGGGACTTCTGGCCGAACCTCTGCTGCAGAATTTTCTCTACTGGATCTCCGCCAGGGCAATAGAACTGTGGCACAATTCGCCATCAAGTTTCGCCCCTTGGCACTTGAAACCACTTGGGATGGCAGTGCTCTCAAGGCAGCCTTTAGGAGGGGTCTACATGAACGCATAAAAAATGAACTCACTTATCGTGATATTCCTTCTTCTTTGGATGACTTTATAATGCTTTGTATCAGTCTGGACTCTCGCAAGCTGAGAGAGACAGAACTCAGAGGGTGCTTCCCTCCCGTCCTTCTATTTGTCCGGTTTCTGCAATATCCTCTACCCCTTCAACAGCTCCAGTTACCCCAGCAGAGGAACATATGGATCTCTCCTCCATCAACCCCTCAGAGTCTGAAAGACAGAGAAGAAGGAGATTAAGACTATGCTTTTATTGTGGATCAAACGCCCAAAACTCAAGAATTGGTGATCCATTTTGAATCAGCACCCTTGACCCTGACTGTGGGAGTCCTTCATATCGAACAGCTGCAGTTGAGGTCATTCATTCCCCAGCACAGCCTGTCATCCTTGATCTTCCTTGGCTTCGTATACACAATCCACAGTTTGACTGGGCTGAAGGACAACTGTCCTCCTGGGGTACCTCCTGTTTCCACTCCTGCTTTGCTAAAGTCACTCCTCTGCTCCGCATCCCCATAGCCAGTATACAGACTCCTCCAAACCTTCCCTCAGTATATGCAGACTTCGCAGATGTGTTTGAGAAAAAAGCAGCTGACGTGCTCCCACCCCACCATCCTTATGACTGCAAAATTGACCTCATTCCCGGAGCCCCACTTCCTAAAGGGAGGACTTATCCTCTGTCCAAAGCTGAAATCAAATCCATGGAGGAGTATATCCAAGAGAACCTAGCTAAAGGTTTCATTTTCCCTTGCTCCTTTCCTGCTGGGGCAGGCTTCTTTTTTGTCAGTATGAAGGATGATGGGCTCAGACCCTGCATCGACTACAGGGCCTTGAACAACATCGCTATCAAAAAATGCTATTGCATTCCTTTGATCACCGAACTCTATGACTCGCTCCAGAATGCTTGCTTCTTCACCAAGCTGGACTTACATGGGGCATACAATCTGATCCGTATCTTCCCAGACCACGAATGGAAGACCACCTTCAACACAAGATCAGGGTATTATGAATACCTCATAATGCCCTTTGGCTGTGTAACGCCCCTGCAGTCTTCTAGGCATTTGTCAAGGATGTCTTCCGTGACCTCCTCAATCGCACTGTCATTGTCTACCTGGATGACATCCTTATTTTTTCTTCCACTCTGGAGGAGCATCATAAGCATGTGAGACAAGTACTTCAACGTCTCAGAGACAATTCCTTGGTAGCCAAACTAGAAAAATGTGAGCTTGACCAAGTTCAGATCCAGTTCCTTGGTTATGTAATCTCGAAAGAAGGTTTTGCCATGGATCCTGCTAAATTCAACACAGTTTTAGAATGGCCACAACCTACTTGATTAAAGGAATAACAGAGATTCTTGGGGTTCTCCAATTATTACTGAAAGTTTATAAAGAACTTTTCTCAAACAGTTGCTCCTCTCACGGAATTGACAAAATGGAACAAAGACTGTAAACATTGGTCTCCTGAGGCCATATATGCCTTAACTTGTCTAAAAAAGGCTTTCTGTTCTGCTCCTGTGCTCTGCCATCCTGATCCTGACCTACAGTTCACTTTAGAGGTTGATGCCTCTGAGATATAGGCTGGAGCAGTTCTAACCCAAAGGGATCCTTTAACCTCCAAGTCGCACTCTGAAGCCTTTTCCTATAAACGCTTTACTCCTTCTAAGAGGAATTATGATGTGGGTAATCGTGAACTCTTAGCAATTAAGATGGCGTTGACTGAATGGCATCATTGGTTAGAAGGCCACACCAATCCCATTCAGATTCTCACTGACCACAAGAATCTGACTTACCTAGAGACTGCTCATCGACTCAATCATCTACAGGCCGGGTGGGCCTTGTTCTTTTCCTGTCTTAACTTTGTGGTCTCTTATCTTCCTGGGACCAAAAACAAGAAGGCTGATGCCCTTTCCATCAGTTTCCTGGGACCAAAAACAAGAAGGCTGATGCCCTTTCCATCAGTTTCCTCACTCAAGTGATTCCTCTGAAGCTCGTATTGAACACATCATACCTCCCTCCTGTGTGGTTGCTCAACTGAATACCACCCTTCTTCAAAGACTGCAACATGCCCAGTCTAGTAAACATCCTGAAGCTCCCGTGGCTAAACATCCTGAAGCTCCCGTGGCTTCCAATAACTTTTGTACCTTTGAGCCTATGCACTCCTGTGCTGTCCTGGGCTCATGATAGTAAACTCTCAGGACATCCTGGTTTAACAAGGACTTTTAAGCGTCTTTCCCAACACGTATGGTGGTCTACTATGAAGTCTGACGCTCAGGATTATGTGAAATCCTGCACAACTTGTGCTGCCAACAAAACCCCCAGATCCTTGCCTCCCAGCTTGCTCCAGCCATTGTCCATTTCCAAACAACCATGGACACACATAACAATGGATTTCATTGCAGACCTTCCTCCTGGCCACCATACAGATATCTGGGTTGTGGTGGATCGCTTTTCCAGCTCATTTTGTACCCCTAATAGAACTGCCTTCTGCCCAACAATTATCGCCTCTTTTTCTCTTGCATGTGGAATGATTTCATGGCATTCCTGTGAATATTGTTTCTGACAGAGGTCCACAGTTCATCTCTACCGTTTGGAGAACCTTTAGTAAGTTGATTGGAGCCACTGTTTCCTTATCTTCTGGCTACCATCCTCAGACCAATGGACTAACTGAGAGAGTAAACCAGGATCTTGAAGCCTACCTTAGAGCCTTTGTCAACGCTCTCCATACCAACTGGTCTGAGTTGTTACCCCTAGCTGAGCTGGCAAGAAATACTCATTGGCACTCTTCTCTTCGATGTTCTCCATTTCAAGCCTCAGCAGGGTATCAGCCTTATGTCTTCCCTCTTTCTGCTTAGTCCACTGGAGTTCCTGCTGCAGACCGACATGTTACTGAACTCATCACTCTATGGCAACGTATTCGCTCTTAGCTACGTTCAGCTATCTCTAGATATAAAAAGTTTGCTGATCATCATAGAGCTTCTGTACGTGCCATCTCAGTAGGTGAACGTGTTTGGGTCTCTACTCAAATTGGGGCCTGGGTTTATTGGTCCTTACAAAGTCCTGAAAAGACTGTCTCCTGCTGCCTACAAAGTGGCCTTGCCCAAAACCCTGTGCATACACCTAGTCTTCCACATCTCACTACTCAAGCCTTACATCAAGAATAGATATGCCCGGTTCCGAGCTCCTCCTCCTGGTCCGTGGTGACCCTGAATGTAAGGTTGCTAAGATCCTGGACTCCAGACAACTGCAGTATCTGGTACATTGGAAGGGTTACTCTGTAGCAGATCGTTCCCGGGTTCCTGCCGGTGATGTGCATGCTCCATCTTTGGACTCCAAATTCCATGCTGCTCATCCTTTGAGGCTGACTCAGGTTCCCAGATGTAACCCTTGAGAGGGGGCTATGTCGCGCCGTGCCTCTCTAGCTGTTGCTAGGGACGCGGAGCTTGCTGCTCATTGCCTAGGGGGGAATTGCTCCCTCCCTTCTTGATTCCAGTCTGGATTCCTCTGTGGCGCGAACCCTGCATCTATGTAAGTACTTCACTTACATTCACCTGTGCCCAAGTATAGGTGTTACTTTCTGTTCTCCTGGGTGTTATTATTGCTATATATACTGCTGTTGAACTCTGCTTGTCTGACCACTCTGCCGGTTTACCCCTTAACTGCTGGATTTATATATTGCTGCTGAACTCTGCTTGTCTGACCACTCGGCTTGTTTACCCTTTAACTGCTGGATTGATATACTGCTGCGGAACTCTGCTGGATTGATATACTGCTGCGGTACTCTGTTGTCTGACCACTCTGCCTGTTTACCCTTTAACTGCTGGATTGATTTACTGCTGATGAACTCTGCCTGTCTGACTACTCTGCTTGTTTAACCCCTATTGCTCTGGACTGCCTTACTGTTGCCAAACCCTGCCTGCCTGACCATCCTAGTGGTTTACCTCTGGACTGCCTTACTGTTGCCAAACCCTGCCTGTCTTACCATCCTAGTGGTTTACCTCTGGACTGCCTTACTGTTACCAAACCCTGCCTGCCTGACCATCCTAGTGGTTTACCTCTGGACTACCTTGCTGTTGCCGAACCCTGCCTGCCTGACCTTTCTGGTGGTCTATCCCTGATTTCCTGCCTGTTACCGCCGAGTACTATCCTGCCTGTGTTGCTTACCTCATTTTGCGAACTTTCTCTGCTCTATCTATCTATCTATCTATCTATCTATCTATCTATTGGTTACTTGTAAAGCGCAAACTAATCACCCGTGAGGGTCTCAAGGCTCTGGGATATTCCCTATCATTCCGGCTCGACGCCGGGATAACAAGACTACTGGCCGAGTTCGGTCTGTTAGTGGAATATCCCACAAGCGTTACACTAATTCGGACAATGTGCCTTGAGTGTAAAAGTTGCCGGCACCAATTTGGAATCTGGCTCTTGGAGACAGGAAATAATTCTCCCCCTAGTTCATTCCCTGCCTTAACTAGAGTTAGCTGTCAATAAGGAGCAACAACTTGATCTCCAGCTCTGTAGTTTCCAGGAAGTTGAGAGAGGAGGACCTTTTCTGTTCCCCTGTTACAGTTCCATCTCTCTGGCAGACATCACATAGAAAGGAACACTCCTCGGTCTCTCCTGAAACCAGGCATGGTGTTCACTTGAGAGGTAAAAGGCTCTGCGTTGGAGGTCGTGCCTCCTAGGGTTCCAAGGGCCTCTTTTGAATGCTTGAGGGTAAGTAGGGTGCTTTCAGAGACCGGATTTACCGGATTGGTTGAGAGGGTAATCTCGTTGCTTGCTATGCTGGTGGAAACAAAGCTGGAGCTGCCTTTTCGGTAGCGGTCAACGGGCCGCCGATCAGTTCTCTCAAGCAGACGCCATCCTTGCACAGCTCCTTTTCTAAGCTCCAGAAGTGGGTTTGTATGATCTGGTTCATCCTAGTTTCCCATCTATCTAGCACCTCCATTTGCGTTACATGAATTAAGTGTATCCTCTTTAGTGAGATTATATTTGTAAATAGCTGTTTAATTGCAATAAGTGGTTCCCCTTTAGAGATGATGATAACAGTCTAAGCGGGAGAGTGGAATCTGCACACTCAAGGCGCAGCTAAGTGTGGGGACGCTATAGAGGTTTCAGTGATAGGGAAAGGCCTCAAAGTGATTACTCCGGTACCGAGGCAATTAAGCCACGCCACAATCCAATAACCTATATCTCGGATCAGGACGCCAATAGACAAGCCTCTCCACAATTTTAAATTGGATAATCCCAGATCTGCCTCATAGAATTAAAGAACTGTGAAGAAAACTTGAGAAGCTGAAGCTCAGTGCGACCAGAAAGATGGCTGCCGCCCGGGAAGTCCCCCATAAAAATTTAATTTTGACTAGACATATTTGTAATAATATTTCTAATGCTCTCTTTAAATGTAATATTCGAATTATGCGCTATTTGAAATAGAAACATTTAATTTAATATATATTTGTATCTATTAATAGCCTAACACACATGCATACTGCATTAGATAGACATACACACATATTTCTATGGATTTGGGGCACAGCAGATTGTACGTTACCTCTTAGCATTGCATTATTAAAAGAGATCTAATCAACATACAGCTCCTACAAAAGTTGATATAATAAATAAACCTCCCATGTCGCCATTTTGTTTGTATTTAAATGTATCCATTTTTAAATAAAATTAACATATTTCAAAATTAACAAGGAAAATAACAATTTAGTGTTGTTTTTAAGATGTAGCAATTTTATTTTAAACAACTTTCCACTTTACTTCTATGACACTGCTCAACAATGAAAATGTTTCTGACTTTTAAATACTTAGTTCTAATTGATTTCAGATTGTGAAAAACAAATGTGATATTTAAATCTCTCAGTTAGCTTTCTGTTCCGAGATATAGCCATGGGTAATGAGAAAGTGGCTTGGAAAGCTTGTAAAGGTGTTGTGCCTGGCTTCTACGGTAACCGAAGAGATGGAAACTATGTTGAGTTTGTGAACAACCTTCTTGAAAAGTATCATCACATAGGCTGCAAAATGTCACTCAAAATATCCTTTCTTGACTCTCATCTGGACTTCTTCCCTGACAACTGCAGAGCAGTTAGTAATGAGCACGGTGAGCGGTGTCACCAAGACATTTCAGCAATGGAATGAAGATATCTGGGTAGGTGGAACGCTTCTATGCTTGCTGACTACTGTTAGTGAATATATCAGGGTAGGTGGAATACTTCTATGCCTGCTGACTACTGTTAGTGAAGATATCAGGGTAGGTAGAATACTTCTATGCCTGCTGACTACTGTTAGTGAAGATATCAGGGTATGTGGAATGCTTCTATGCTTGCTGACTACTGTTAGTGAAGATATCAGGGTAGGTAGAATACTTCTATACCTGCTGACTACTGTTAGTGAAGATATCTGGGTAGGTGGATCACTTCTATGCTTGCTGACTACTGTTAGTGAAGATATCAGGGTAGGTGGAGCGCTTCTATGCTTACTGACTACTGTTAGAGAAGATATCAGGGTAGGGGGAACACTTCTATGCTTGCTGACTACTGTTAGTGAAGATGTCAGGGTAGGTGGAATACTTCTATGCCTGCTGACTACTGTTAGAGAAGATATCAGGGTAGGTTGAACGCTTCTATGCTTGCTGACTACTGTTAGAGAAGATATCAGGGTAGGTTGAACGCTTCTATGCTTGCTGACTACTGTTAGTGAAGATATCAGGGTAGGTGGAATACTTCTATGCTTGCTGACTACTGTTAGTGAAGATATCAGGGTAGGTGGAATACTTCTATGCCTGCTGACTACTGTTAGTGAAGATATCTAGGAAGGTGGATCGCTTCTATGCTTGCTGACTACTGTTAGTGAAGATATCAGGGTAGGTGGAGCGCTTCTATTCTTGCTGACTACTGTTAGAGAAGATATCAGGGCAGGGGGAACACTTCTATGCTTGCTGACTACTGTTAGTGAAGCTATCAGGGTAGTTGGAACACTACTATGCTTGCTGACAACTGTTATTGAAGATATCAGGGTAGGTGGAACACTTCTATGCTTGCTGACTACTGTTAGAGAAGATATCAGGGCAGGGAGAACACTTCTATGCTTGCTGACTACTGTTAGAGAAGATATCAGGGCAGGGGGAACACTTCTATGCTTGCTGACAACTGTTAGTGAAGATATCAGGGCAGGTGGAACACTTCTATGATTGCTGACTACTGTTAGTGAAGATATCAGGGTATGTGGAATGCTTTTATGGTCGCTGACTACTGTTAGTGAAGATATCAGGGTAGGGGGAACGCTTCTATGCTCGCTGACTACTGTTAGTGAAGATATCAGGGTAGGTGGAACGCTTCTATGTTTACTGACTACTGTTAGTGAAGATATCAGGGTAGGTGGAACGTTTCTATGCTTGCTGACTACTGTTAGTGAAGATATCAGGGTAGGTGGAACGCTTCTATGCTTGCTGACTACTGTTAGTGAAGATATCAGGGTAGGTGGAAAGCTGCTATGCTTGCTGACTACTGTTAGTGAAGATATCAGGGTATGTGGAATGCTTCTATGCTCGCTGACTACTGTTAGTGAAGATATCAGGGTAGGTGGAACACTTCTATGCTTGCTGACTACTGTTAGTGAAGATATCAGGGTAGGTAGAGTACTTCTATGCCTGCTGACTATTGTTAGTGAAGATATCTGGGTAGGTGGATCATTTCTATGCTTGCTGACTACTGTTAGTGAAGATATCAGGGTAGGTGGAGCGCTTCTATGCTTACTGACTACTGTTAGAGAAGATGTCAGGGTAGGGGGAACACTTCTATGCTTGCTGACTACTGTTAGTGAAGATATCAGGGTAGGTGGAATACTTCTATGCCTGCTGACTACTGTTAGAGAAGATATCAGGGTAGGTTGAACGCTTCTATGCTTGCTGACTACTGTTAGAGAAGATATCAGGGTAGGTTGAACGCCTCTATGCTTGCTGACTACTGTTAGTGAAGATATCAGGGTAGGTGGAATACTTCTATGCTTGCTGACTACTGTTAGTGAAGATATCAGGGTAGGTGGAATACTTCTATGCCTGCTGACTACTGCTAGTGAAGATATCTAGGTAGGTGGATCGCTTCTATGCTTGCTGACTACTGTTAGTGAAGATATCAGGGTAGGTGGAGCGCTTCTATGCTTGCTGACTACTGTTAGAGAAGATATCAGGGCAGGGGGAACACTTCTATGCTTGCTGACCACTGTTAGTGAAGCTATCAGGGTAGTTGGAACACTACTATGCTTGCTGACAACTGTTATTGAAGATATCAGGGTAGGTGGAACACTTCTATGCTTGCTAACTACTGTTAGAGAAGATATCAGGGCAGGGAGAACACTTCTATGCTTGCTGACTACTGTTAGAGAAGATATCAGGGCAGGGGGAACACTTCTATGCTTGCTGACTACTGTTAGTGAAGATATCAGGGTAGATGGAACACTTCTATGCTTGCTGACTACTGTTAGTGAAGATATCAGGGTAGGGGGAACGCTTCTATGCTCGCTGACTACTGTTAGTGAAGATATCAGGGTAGGTGGAACGCTTCTATGTTTACTGACTACTGGTAGTGAAGATATCAGGGTAGGTGGAATGTTTCTATGCTTGCTGACTACTGTTAGTGAAGATATCAGGGTAGGTGGAACGCTTCTATGCTTGCTGACTACTGTTAGTGAAGATATCAGGGTAGGTGGAATGCTTCTATGCTTGCTGACTACTGTTAGTGAAGATATCAGGGTATGTGGAATGCTTTTATGGTCGCTGACTACTGTTAGTGAAGATATCAGGGTAGGTGGAACACTTCTATGCTTGCTGACTACTGTTAGTGAAGATATCAGGGTAGATGGAACGCTTCTATGCTTGCTGACTACTGTTAGTGAAGATATCAGGGTAGGTGGAACGCTTCTATGTTTACTGACTACTGTTAGTGAAGATATCAGGGTAGGTGGAACGTTTCTATGCTTGCTGACTATTGTTAGTGAAGATATCAAGGTAGGTGGAACACTTTTATGCTTGCTGACTACAGTTAGGAATATATCAGGCTAGGTTGAACGCTTCTATACTTGCTGACTACTGTTAGTGAAGATATCAGGGTAGGTGAAACGCTTCTATGCTTGCTGACTACTGTTAGTGAAGATATCAGGGTAGGTGGAACACATCTATGCTCGCTGACTACTGTTAGTGAAGAATAAGATATCAGGGTAGGGGGAATGCTTCTATGCTTGCTGACTACTGTTAGTGAAGATATCAGGGTAGGGGGAACGCTTCTATGCTCGCTGACTACTGTTAGTGAAGATATCAGGGTAGGTGGAACGCTTCTATGTTTACTGACTACTGTTAGTGAAGATATCAGGGTAGGTGGAACGTTTCTATGCTTGCTGACTACTGTTAGTGAAGATATCAGGGTAGGTGGAACGCTTCTATGCTTGCTGACTACTGTTAGTGAAGATATCAGGGTAGGTGGAACGCTTCTATGCTTGCTGACTACTGTTAGTGAAGATATCAGGGTATGTGGAATGCTTCTATGCTCGCTGACTACTGTTAGTGAGGATATCAGGGTAGGTGGAACACTTCTATGCTTGCTGACTACTGTTAGTGAAGATATCAGGGTAGGTAGAATACTTCTATGCCTGCTGACTACTGTTAGTGAAGATATCTGGGTAGGTGGAACACTTCTATGCTTGCTGACTACTGTTAGTGAAGATATCAGGGTAGGTGGAGCGCTTCTATGCTTACTGACTACTGTTAGAGAAGATATCAGGGTAGGGGGAACACTTCTATGCTTGCTGACTACTGTTAGTGAAGATATCAGGGTAGGTGGAATACTTCTATGCCTGCTGACTACTGTTAGAGAAGATATCAGGGTAGGTTGAACGCTTCTATGCTTGCTGACTACTGTTAGAGAAGATATCAGGGTAGGTTGAACGCCTCTATGCTTGCTGACTACTGTTATTGAAGATATCAGGGTAGGTGGAATACTTCTATGCTTGCTGACTACTGTTAGTGAAGATATCAGGGTAGGTGGAATACTTCTATGCCTGCTGACTACTGTTAGTGAAGATATCTAGGTAGGTGGATCGCTTCTATGCTTGCTGACTACTGTTAGTGAAGATATCAGGGTAGGTGGAACGCTTCTATGCTTGCTGACTACTGTTAGTGAAGATATCAGGGTAGGTGGAACGCTTCTATGCTTGCTGACTACTGTTAGTGAAGATATCAGGGTATGTGGAATGCTTCTATGCTCGCTGACTACTGTTAGTGAGGATATCAGGGTAGGTGGAACACTTCTATGCTTGCTGATTACTGTTAGTGAAGATATCAGGGTAGGTAGAATACTTCTATGCCTGCTGACTACTGTTAGTGAAGATATCTGGGTAGGTGGAACACTTCTATGCTTGCTGACTACTGTTAGTGAAGATATCAGGGTAGGTGGAGCGCTTCTATGCTTACTGACTACTGTTAGAGAAGATATCAGGGTAGGGGGAACACTTCTATGCTTGCTGACTACTGTTAGTGAAGATATCAGGGTAGGTGGAATACTTCTATGCCTGCTGACTACTGTTAGAGAAGATATCAGGGTAGGTTGAACGCTTCTATGCTTGCTGACTACTGTTAGAGAAGATATCAGGGTAGGTTGAACGCCTCTATGCTTGCTGACTACTGTTAGTGAAGATATCAGGGTAGGTGGAATACTTCTATGCTTGCTGACTACTGTTAGTGAAGATATCAGGGTAGGTGGAATACTTCTATGCCTGCTGACTACTGTTAGTGAAGATATCTAGGTAGGTGGATCGCTTCTATGCTTGCTGACTACTGTTAGTGAAGATATCAGGGTAGGTGGAGCGCTTCTATGCTTGCTGACTACTGTTAGAGAAGATATCAGGGCAGGGGGAACACTTTTATGCTTGCTGACCACTGTTAGTGAAGCTATCAGGGTAGTTGGAACACTACTATGCTTGCTGACAACTGTTATTGAAGATATCAGGGTAGGTGGAACACTTCTATGCTTGCTGACTACTGTTAGAGAAGATATCAGGGCAGGGGGAACACTTCCATGCTTGCTGACTACTGTTAGTGAAGATATCAGGGTAGGTGGAACACTTCTATGCTTGCTGACTACTGTTAGTGAAGATATCAGGGTAGGGGGAACGCTTCTATGCTCGCTGACTACTGTTAGTGAAGATATCAGGGTAGGTGGAACGCTTCTATGTTTACTGACTACTGTTAGTGAAGATATCAGGGTAGGTGGAACGTTTCTATGCTTGCTGACTACTGTTAGTGAAGATATCAGGGTAGGTGGAACGCTTCTATGCTTGCTGACTACTGTTAGTGAAGATATCAGGGTATGTGGAATGCTTCTATGGTCGCTGACTACTGTTAGTGAAGATATCAGGGTAGGTGGAACACTTCTTTGCTTGCTGACTACTGTTAGTGAAGATATCAGGGTAGATGGAACGCTTCTATGCTTGCTGACTACTGTTAGTGAAGATATCAGGGTAGGTGGAACGCTTCTATGTTTACTGACTACTGTTAGTGAAGATATCAGGGTAGGTGGAACGTTTCTATGCTTGCTGACTATTGTTAGTGAAGATATCAAGGTAGGTGGAACACTTTTATGCTTGCTGACTACAGTTAGGAATATATCAGGCTAGGTTGAACGCTTCTATACTTGCTGACTACTGTTAGTGAAGATATCAGGGTAAGTGAAATGCTTCTATGCTTGCTGACTACTGTTAGTGAAGATATCAGGGTAGGTGGAACACATCTATGCTCGCTGACTACTGTTAGTGAAGAATAAGATATCAGGGTAGGGGGAATGCTTCTATGCTTGCTGGCTACTGATAGTGAAGATATCAGGGTAGGAGGACGTTTCTATGCTTGCTGACTACTGTTAGTGAAGATATCAGGGTAGGTGGAACGCTTCTATGCTTGCTGACTACTGTTAGTGAAGATATCAGGGTAGGTGGAATGCGTCTATGCTTGCTAACTACTATTAGTGAAGATATCAGGGTAGGTGGAATGTGTCTATGCTTGCTGACTACTATTAGTGAAGATATCAGGGTAGGTGGAACACTTCTATGCTTGCTGACTACTGTTAGTGAAGATATCAGGGTATGGGGAACACTTCTATGCTTGCTGACTACTGTTAGTGAAGATATTAGGGTAGCGGGATGCTTATTTGCTTGCTGACTACTGTTAGAGAGGATATCAGGGTAGGGGAAACACTTCTATGCTTGCTGACTACTGTTAGAGATGATATCAGGGTAGGTAGAACACTTCTAAGCTTGCTGAATACCCTTAGAGAAGATATCACGGTAGGGGGAACATTTCTATGCTTGCTGACTACTATTAGAGAAGATATCAGGGAATGATTCTATGCTTGCTGAGTACTTTTAGTGAAGATATCAGGGAATGCTTCTATGCTTGCTGACTACTGTTAGTGAAGATATCAGGGTAGGTGGAACGCTTCTATGCTTGCTGACTACTGTTAGTGAAGATATCAAGGTAGGAGGAACACTTCTATGCTTGCTGACTATTGTTAGTGAAGATATCAGGGTAGGTAAAACGCTTCTATGCTTGCTGACTACTGTTAGTGAAGATATCAGGGTAGGTGGAACACGTCTATGCTTGCTGACAACTGTTTGTGAAGCTAGCAGGCTAAATGGAACCCTTCTATGCCTGCTGACTACTGTTAGTGAAGAAATCAGGGTAGGTGGAACGCTTCTATGCTTGCTGACTACTGTTAGAGATGATATCAGCATAGGTGGAACGCTTCTAGGCTTGCTGACTACTGTTAGTGAAGATATCAGGGTAGGTGGAACGCTTCTATGCTTGCTGTACTGTTAGAGATGATATCAGGGTAGGTGGAACGCTTCTATGCTTGCTGACTACTGTTAGTGAAGATATCAGGGTAGGTGGAACACTTCTATGCTCGCTGACTACTGTTAGTGAAGATATCAGGGTAGGTGGAACGCTTCTATGCTCGCTGACTACTATTAGTGAAGATACCAGGGTAGGTGGAACGCTTCTATGCTTGCTGACTACTGTTGGAGATGATATCAGGGTAGGTGGAACGCTTCTATGCTTGCTGACTACTGTTAGTGAAGATATCAGGGTAGGTGGAATGCTTCTATGCTTCCTGACTACTGTTAGTGAAGATATCAGGGTAGGTGGAACACTTCTATGCTTGCTGACTACTGTTAGTGAAGATATCAGGGTAGGTGGAATGCTTCTATGCTCGCTGACTACTATTCGTGAAGAATAAGATATCAGGGTAGGGGGAACGCTTCTATGCTTGCTGACTTCTGTTAGTGAAGATATCAGGGTAGGTGGAACGCTTCTATGCTCGCTGACTACAGTTAGTGAAGATATCAGGGTAGGTGGAACGTTTCTATGAACGCTGACTACTGTTAAAGATGATATCAGGGTAGGGGGAACACTTCTATGTTTGCTGACTACTGTTGGACAGTGACAAAAGATACCCCAGAAGAGGAGTACAAGAGAGAAGCAAAGAGATGGTGCTTTTGTGAATAGACCACCATTTCAGTACATTTAATTGCTGTGTGTTTTTTCGTATTTTGTTATTTGCGACTGATTGAATGGAAACAACTTTCAAGAAAATATCAGATTGTTGTAATATTGCTTTTTCACTATGACTATATTACTGACGTGCAAGTAGTGTATCTCAAAAACTAGATTAGTGAAGTTTAACAATTTTTAGTAAGGAAACAAATTAAAAATATAAATATAAAAATATAAAATATTTTTGTTGAACAGTCTTATCTAATTTGCTTTGTTCTTTTCGTAAGGGTGCCCAATTATAAATGTTTCTTGTCACTGGCTCACCCAATATGATAAGCTAACTCTCAGTAGTGCATTGCTGCTCCTTCAACAAATGATAGCAAGAGAATGAAGGACATTTGATAACAGAATACAGTGGAAAGTTGTTTAAAATGAAAGGCTCTGTCAGAAAGTTTGGGTTTGTTATGCCTTAAAAGGGACATCAATCCAACATTTTTCTTTAATGATTCAGACAAAGCGTGCAATTTTAAACAATTTTCCAATTTACTTCTACTATCAAATTTTCTTTGTTTTTTGTTATCCTTGTTTGAAAAGCTGGAATGTAAATTCAGGAGTGTGCACGTCTGCAGTACTATATAGCAGCAGTTTTGCAACCATTTTATACATTAGTAAGAACACTAGATAGCAGCACTATTTCCTGCCATTTAGTGCTCCAGACGTGTGCACACTATCTATCTAGATCATGTTCAAAAAAAGAATAACATGAGAATGAAGCATATTTGATAATAGAAGAAAATTGGAAACTTTTTTAAATATTGTATTCTCTATCTGGGTTTCATGAACCTTTAATACTGAAAACAAGCGAGAGATTGTGATCAACCTCAGAAGCTGCAAACTATAGGGTTGCGTAGGAAATAAAGCTTCTCACCATCATGAGTGATATGTGACTATGTAAAAAGTATATAAAGCTTCTCACCATCATGAGTGATATGTGACTATGTAAAAAGGATATAAAGCTTCTCACCATCATGAGTGATATGTGACTATGTAAAAAGGATGTAAAGCTTCTCACCATCATGAGTGATATGTGACTATGTAAAAAGGATATAAAGCTTCTCACCATCATGAGTGATATGTGACTATGTAAAAAGGATGTAAAGCTTCTCACCATCATGAGTGATATGTGACTATGTAAAAAGGATATAAAGCTTCTCACCATCATGAGTGATATGTGACTATGTAAAAAGGATATAAACTTCTCACCATCATGAGTGATATGTGACTATGTAAAAAGGGATATAAAGCTTCTCACCATCATGAGTGATATGTGACTATGTAAAAAGGATATAAAGCTTCTCACCATCATGAGTGATATGTGACTATGTAAAAAGGATATAAAGCTTCTCACCATCATGAGTGATATGTGACTATGTAAAAAGGATATAAAGCTTCTCACCATCATGAGTGATATGTGACTATGTAAAAAGGATATAAAGCTTCTCACCATCATGAGTGATATGTGACTATGTAAAAGGGATATAAAGCTTCTCACCATCATGAGTGATATGTGACTATGTAAAAAGGATATAAAGCTTCTCACCATCATGAGTGATATGTGACTATGTAAAAAGGATATAAAGCTTCTCACCATCATGAGTGATATGTGACTATGTAAAAAGGATATAAAGCTTCTCACCATCATGAGTGATATGTGACTATGTAAAAAAGGATATAAACTTCTCACCATCATGAGTGATATGTGACTATGTAAAAAAGGATATAAAGCTTCTCACCATCATGAGTGATATGTGACTATGTAAAAAGGATATAAAGCTTCTCACCATCATGAGTGATATGTGACTATGTAAAAAGGGTATAAAGCTTCTCACCATCATGAGTGATATGTGACTATGTAAAAAGGATATAAAGCTTCTCACCATCATGAGTGATATGTGACTATGTAAAAAGGATATAAAACTTCTCACCATCATGAGTGATATGTGACTATGTAAAAAGGGATATAAAGCTTCTCACCATCATGAGTGATATGTGACTATGTAAAAAGGATATAAAGCTTCTCACCATCATGAGTGATATGTGACTATGTAAAAAGGATATAAAACTTCTCACCATCATGAGTGATATGTGACTATGTAAAAAGGATATAAGGCTTCTCACCATCATGAGTGATATGTGACTATGTAAAAAAGGATATAAAGCTTCTCACCATCATGAGTGATATGTGACTATGTAAAAAGGATATAAAGCTTCTCACCATCATGAGTGATATGTGACTATGTAAAAAGGGTATAAGGCTTCTCACCATCATGAGTGATATGTGACTATGTAAAAAGGGTATAAAGCTTCTCACCATCATGAGTGATATGTGACTATGTAAAAAGGATAAAAAGCTTCTCACCATCATGAGTGATATGTGACTATGTAAAAAGGATATAAAGCTTCTCACCATCATGAGTGATATGTGACTATGTAAAAAGGATATAAAGCTTCTCACCATCATGAGTGATATGTGACTATGTAAAAAGGGATATAAAGCCTCTCACTATCATGAGTGATATGTGACTATGTAAAAAGGGTATAAACTTCTCTCCATCATGAGTGATATGTGACTATGTAAAAGGGATATAAAGCTTCTCACCATCATGAGTGATATGTGACTATGTAAAAAGGATATAAAGCTTCTCACCATCATGAGTGATATGTGACTATGTAAAAAGGGATATAAAGCTTCTCACCATCATGAGTGATATGTGACTATGTAAAAAGGATATAAAGCTTCTCACCATCATGAGTGATATGTGACTATGTAAAAAGGATATAAAGCTTCTCACCATCATGAGTGATATGTGACTATGTAAAAAGGATATAAAGCTTCTCACCATCATGAGTGATATGTGACTATGTAAAAAGGATATAAAGCTTCTCACCATCATGAGTGATATGTGACTATGTAAAAAGGATATAAAGCTACTCACCATCATGAGTGATATGTGACTATGTAAAAAGGATATAAACTTCTCACCATCATGAGTGATATGTGACTATGTAAAAAGGATATAAAGCTTCTCACCATCATGAGTGATATGTGACTATGTAAAAAGGATATAAAGCTTCTCACCATCATGAGTGATATGTGACTATGTAAAAAGGATATAAAGCTACTCACCATCATGAGTGATATGTGACTATGTAAAAAGGATATAAGGCTTCTCACCATCATGAGTGATATGTGACTATGTAAAAAGGATATAAAGCTTCTCACCATCATGAGTGATATGTGACTATGTAAAAAGGGTATAAGGCTTCTCACCATCATGAGTGATATGTGACTATGTAAAAAGGATATAAAGCTTCTCACCATCATGAGTGATATGTGACTATGTAAAAAGGGTATAAGGCTTCTCACCATCATGAGTGATATGTGACTATGTAAAAAGGATATAAAGCTTCTCACCATCATGAGTGATATGTGACTATGTAAAAAGGGATATAAAGCTTCTCACCATCATGAGTTATATGTGACTATGTAAAAAGGGTATAAAGCTTCTCACCATCATGAGTGATATGTGACTATGTAAAAAGGATATAAAGCTTCTCACCATCATGAGTGATATGTGACTATGTAAAAAGGGTATAAAGCTTCTCACCATCATGAGTGATATGTGACTATGTAAAAGGGATATAAAGCTTCTCACCATCATGAGTGATATGTGACTATGTAAAAAGGATATAAAGCCTCTCACCATCATGAGTGATATGTGACTATGTAAAAAAGGATATAAAGCTTCTCACCATCATGAGTGATATGTGACTATGTAAAAAGGATATAAAGCTTCTCACCATCATGAGTGATATGTGATTATGTAAAAAGGATATAAAGCTTCTCACCATCATGAGTGATATGTGACTATGTAAAAAAGGACATAAAGCTTCTCACCATCATGAGTGATATGTGACTATGTAAAAAAGGACATAAAGCTTCTCACCATCATGAGTGATATGTGACTATGTAAAAAGGATATAAAGCTTCTCACCATCATGAGTGATATGTGATTATGTAAAAAGGATATAAAGCTTCTCACCATCATGAGTGATATGTGACTATGTAAAAAAGGACATAAAGCTTCTCACCATCATGAGTGATATGTGACTATGTAAAAAAGGACATAAAGCTTCTCACCATCATGAGTGATATGTGACTATGTAAAAAGGATATAAAGCTTCTCACCATCATGAGTGATATGTGACTATGTAAATAGGATATAAAGCTTCTCACCATCATGAGTGATATGTGACTATGTAAAAAGGATATAAAGCTTCTCACCATCATGAGTGATATGTGACTATGTAAAAAGGATATAAAGCTTCTCACCATCATGAGTGATATGTGACTATGTAAAAAGGATATAAAGCTTCTCACCATCATGAGTGATATGTGACTATGTAAAAAGGATATAAAGCTTCTCATCATCATGAGTGATATGTGACTATGTAAAAAGGATATAAAGCTTCTCACCATCATGAGTGATATGTGACTATGTAAAAAGGATATAAAGCTTCTCACCATCATGAGTGATATGTGACTATGTAAAAAGGATATAAAGCTTCTCACCATCATGAGTGATATGTGACTATGTAAAAAGGATATAAAGCTTCTCACCATCATGAGTGATATGTGACTATGTAAAAAGGATATAAAGCTTCTCACCATCATGAGTGATATGTGACTATGTAAAAAGGATATAAAGCTTCTCACCATCATGAGTGATATGTGACTATGTAAAAAGGATATAAAGCTTCTCATCATCATGAGTGATATGTGACTATGTAAAAAGGATATAAAGCTTCTCACCATCATGAGTGATATGTGACTATGTAAAAAGGACATAAAGCTTCTCACCATCATGAGTGATATGTGACTATGTAAAAAGGATATAAAGCTTCTCACCATCATGAGTGATATGTGACTATGTAAAAAGGATATAAAGCTTCTCACCATCATGAGTGATATGTGACTATGTAAAAAGGATATAAAGCTTCTCACCATCATGAGTGATATGTGACTATGTAAAAAGGATATAAAACTTCTCACCATCATGAGTGATATGTGACTATGTAAAAAGGATATAAAGCTTCTCACCATCATGAGTGATATGTGACTATGTAAAAAGGATATAAAGCTTCTCACTATCATGAGTGATACGTGACTATGTAAAAAGGATGTAAAGCTTCTCACCATCATGAGTGATACGTGACTATGTAAAAAGGATATAAAGCTTCTCACCATCATGAGTGATATGTGACTATGTAAAAAGGATGTAAAGCTTCTCACCATCATGAGTGATATGTGACTATGTAAAAAGGATATAAAGCTTCTCACCATCATGAGTGATATGTGACTATGTAAAAAGGATATAAAGCTTCTCACCATCATGAGTGATATGTGACTATGTAAAAAGGATATAAAGCTTCTCACCATCATGAGTGATATGTGACTATGTAAAAAGGGATATAAAGCTTCTCACCATCATGAGTGATATGTGACTATGTAAAAAGGATATAAACTTCTCACCATCATGAGTGATATGTGACTATGTAAAAAGGGATATAAAGCTTCTCACCATCATGAGTGATATGTGACTATGTAAAAAGGATATAAAGCTTCTCACCATCATGAGTGATATGTGACTATGTAAAAAAGGATATAAAGCTTCTCACCATCATGAGTGATATGTGACTATGTAAAAAGGGTATAAAGCTTCTCACCATCATGAGTGATATGTGACTATGTAAAAAGGATATAAAGCTTCTCACCATCATGAGTGATATGTGACTATGTAAAAAGGATATAAAGCTTCTCACCATCATGAGTGATATGTGACTATGTAAAAAGGATATAAAGATTCTCACCATCATGAGTGATATGTGACTATGTAAAAAGGATATAAACTTCTCACCATCATGAGTGATATGTGACTATGTAAAAAGGATATAAAGCTTCTCACCATCATGAGTGATATGTGACTATGTAAAAAGGATATAAAGCTTCTCACCATCATGAGTGATATGTGACTATGTAAAAAGGATATAAAGCTTCTCACCATCATGAGTGATATGTGACTATGTAAAAAGGATATAAACTTCTCACCATCATGAGTGATATGTGACTATGTAAAAAGGATATAAAGCTTCTCACCATCATGAGTGATATGTGACTATGTAAAAAGGATATAAAGCTTCTCACCATCATGAGTGATATGTGACTATGTAAAAAGGATATAAAGCTTCTCACCATCATGAGTGATATGTGACTATGTAAAAAGGATATAAAGCTTCTCACCATCATGAGTGATACGTGACTATGTAAAAAGGATATAAAGCTTCTCACCATCATGAGTGATATGTGACTATGTAAAAAGGATATAAAGCTTCTCACCATCATGAGTGATATGTGACTATGTAAAAAGGATATAAAGCTTCTCACCATCATGAGTGATATGTGACTATGTAAAAAAGGATATAAACTTCTCACCATCATGAGTGATATGTGACTATGTAAAAAAGGATATAAACTTCTCACCATCATGAGTGATATGTGACTATGTAAAAAGGATATAAAGCTTCTCACCATCATGAGTGATATGTGACTATGTAAAAAGGATATAAACTTCTCACCATCATGAGTGATATGTGACTATGTAAAAAGGGATATAAAGCTTCTCACTATCATGAGTGATATGTGACTATGTAAAAAGGATATAAAGCTTCTCACCATCATGAGTGATATGTGACTATGTAAAAAAGGATATAAAGCTTCTCACCATCATGAGTGATATGTGACTATGTAAAAAAGGATATAAACTTCTCACCATCATGAGTGATATGTGACTATGTAAAAAGGATATAAAGCTTCTCATCATCATGAGTGATATGTGACTATGTAAAAAGGATATAAAGCTTCTCACCATCATGACTGATATGTGACTATGTAAAAAGGATATAAACTTCTCACCATCATGAGTGATATGTGACTATGTAAAAAGGATATAAAGCTTCTCACCATCATGAGTGATATGTGACTATGTAAAAAGGATATAAACTTCTCACCATCATGAGTGATATGTGACTATGTAAAAAGGATATAAAGCTTCTCACCATCATGAGTGATATGTGACTATGTAAAAAGGATATAAACTTCTCACCATCATGAGTGATATGTGACTATGTAAAAAGGATATAAACTTCTCACCATCATGAGTGATATGTGACTATGTAAAAAGGATATAAACTTCTCACCATCATGAGTGATATGTGACTATGTAAAAAGGATATAAAGCTTCTCACCATCATGAGTGATATGTGACTATGTAAAAAGGATATAAAGCTTCTCACCATCATGAGTGATATGTGACTATGTAAAAAGTATATAAACTTCTCACCATCATGAGTGATATGTGACTATGTAAAAAGGATATAAAGCTTCTCACCATCATGAGTGATATGTGACTATGTAAAAAGGATATAAAGCTTCTCACCATCATGAGTGATATGTGACTATGTAAAAAGGATATAAACTTCTCACCATCATGAGTGATATGTGACTATGTAAAAAGGATGTAAAGCTTCTCACCATCATGAGTGATATGTGACTATGTAAAAAGGATATAAACTTCTCACCATCATGAGTGATATGTGACTATGTAAAAAGGATGTAAAGCTTCTCACCATCATGAGTGATATGTGACTATGTAAAAAGGATATAAACTTCTCACCATCATGAGTGATATGTGACTATGTAAAAAGGATGTAAAGCTTCTCACCATCATGAGTGATATGTGACTATGTAAAAAGGATATAAAGCTTCTCACCATCATGAGTGATATGTGACTATGTAAAAAGGATATAAAGCTTCTCACCATCATGAGTGATATGTGACTATGTAAAAAGGGATATAAAGCTTCTCACCATCATGAGTGATATGTGACTATGTAAAAAGGATGTAAAGCTTCTCACCATCATGAGTGATATGTGACTATGTAAAAAAGGATATAAACTTCTCACCATCATGAGTGATATGTGACTATGTAAAACATAATTTATGCTTACCTGATAAATTCCTTTCTTCTGTAGTGTGATCAGTCCACGGGTCATCATTACTTCTGGGATATTAACTGCTCCCCTACAGGAAGTGCAAGAGGATTCACCCAGCAGAGCTGCATATAGCTCCTCCCCTCTACGTCACTCCCAGTCATTCGACCAAGGACCAACGAGAAAGGAAAAGCCAAGGGTGAAGTGGTGACTGGAGTATAAATTAAAAAATATTTACCTGCCTTAAAAACAGGGCGGGCCGTGGACTGATCACACTACAGAAGAAAGGAATTTATCAGGTAAGCATAAATTATGTTTTCTTCTGTTAAGTGTGATCAGTCCACGGGTCATCATTACTTCTGGGATACCAATACCAAAGCAAAAGTACACGGATGACGGGAGGGATAGGCAGACTCTTTATACAGAAGGAACCACTGCCTGAAGATCCTTTCTCCCAAAAATAGCTTCCGATGAAGCAAAGGTGTCAAATTTGTAAAATTTGGAAAAAGTATGAAGCGAAGACCAAGTTGCAGCCTTGAAAATCTGTTCAACAGAGGCCTCATTCTTGAAGGCCCAAGTGGAAGCCACAGCTCTAGTAGAATGAGCTGTAATTCTTTCAGGGGGCTGCTGTCCAGCAGTCTCATAAGCTAAACGAATTATGCTACGAAGCCAAAAAGAAAGAGAGGTAGCGGAAGCTTTTTGACCTCTCCTCTGCCCAGAGTAAATAACAAACAGAGAAGACGTTTGTCGGAATTCCTTAGTTGCCTGCAAGTAAAATTTTAGAGCCCGGACTACATCCAGGTTGTGCAGTAGACGTTCCTTCTTTGAAGAAGGATTTGGGCATAAAGAAGGAACAACAATCTCTTGATTGATATTCCTGTTAGTAACTACCTTAGGTAAGAACCCAGGTTTAGTACGCAGGACTACCTTATCCGAATGAAAAATCAAATAAGGAGAATCACAATGTAAGGCTGATAATTCAGAGACTCTTCGAGCCGAGGAAATAGCCATTAAAAATAGAACTTTCCAAGATAACAACTTTATATCAATGGAATGAAGGGGTTCAAACGGAACGCCCTGTAAAACATTAAGAACAAGGTTTAAACTCCATGGTGGAGCAACAGTTTTAAACACAGGCTTAATCCTGGCCAAAGCCTGACAAAAAGCCTGGACGTCAGGAACTTCTGACAGACGTTTGTGTAACAGAATGGACAGAGCTGAGATCTGTCCCTTTAATGAACTAGCAGAAAAACCCTTTTCTAAACCTTCTTGTAGAAAAGACAATATCCTAGGAATCCTAACCTTACTCCAAGAGTAACCTTTGGATTCACACCAATGTAGGTATTTACGCCATATCTTATGGTAAATCTTTCTGGTAACAGGTTTCCTAGTCTGTATTAAGGTACTAATAACTGACTCAGAAAACCCACGTCTTGATAAAATTAAGCGTTCAATTTCCAAGCAGTCAGCTTCAGAGAAGTTAGATTTTGATGTTTGAAGGGACCCTGTATCAGAAGGTCCTGTTTCAGAGGTAGAGACCAAGGCGGACAGGATGACATGTCCACCAGGTCTGCATACCAAGTCCTGCGTGGCCACGCAGGTGCTATTAGAATCACTGATGCTCTCTCTTGTTTGATTCTGGCTATCAATCGAGGAAGCAACGGGAAGGGTGGAAACACGTAAGCCATCCTGAAGTCCCAAGGTGCTGTCAGAGCATCTATCAGGACTGCTCCTGGATCCCTGGATCTGGACCCGTAACGAGGAAGCTTGGCGTTCTGTCGAGACGCCATGAGATCTATCTCTGGTTTGCCCCAACGTCGAAGTATTTGGGCAAAGACCTCCGGATGAAGTTCCCACTCCCCCGGATGAAAAGTCTGACGACTTAAGAAATCCGCCTCCCAGTTCTCCACTCCCGGGATGTGGATTGCTGACAGGTGGCAAGAGTGAGACTCTGCCCAGCGAATTATCTTTGATACTTCCATCATAGCTAGGGAGCTTCTTGTCCCTCCCTGATGGTTGATGTAAGCTACAGTCGTGATGTTGTCCGACTGAAACCTGATGAACCCCCGAGTTGTCAACTGGGGCCAAGCCAGGAGGGCATTGAGAACTGCTCTCAATTCCAGAATGTTTATTGGCAGGAGACTCTCCTCCTGACTCCATAGTCCCTGAGCCTTCAGGGAATTCCAGACGGCACCCCAACCTAGAAGGCTGGCGTCTGTTGTTACAATTGTCCAGTCTGGTCTGCTGAATGGCATCCCCCTGGACAGGTGTGGCCGAGAAAGCCACCATAGAAGAGAATTTCTGGTCTCTTGATCCAGATTCAGAGAAGGGGATAAGTCTGAGTAATCCCCATTCCACTGACCTAGCATGCACAGTTGCAGTGGTCTGAGGTGTAAGCGTGCAAAGGGTACTATGTCCATTGCCGCTACCATTAAGCCGATTACCTCCATACATTGAGCCACTGACGGGTGTTGAATGGAATGAAGAGTGCGGCAAGCACTTTGAAGTCTTGATAGCCTGTCCTCTGTCAGGTAAATCTTCATTTCTACAGAATCTATAAGAGTCCCCAGGAAGGGAACTCTTGTGAGTGGAACGAGTGAACTTTTCTTTTCGTTCACCTTCCATCCATGTGACCTTAGAAATGCCAGCACTAACTCTGTATGAGATTTGGCAGTTTGAAAGCTTGAAGCTTGTATCAGAATGTCGTCTAGGTATGGAGCTACCGAGATTCCCCGCGGTCTTAGTACCGCCAGAAGAGCACCCAGAACCTTTGTGAAGATTCTTGGCGCTGTAGCCAATCCGAATGGAAGAGCCACAAACTGGTAATGCCTGTCTAGGAAGGCAAACCTTAGGTACCGGTAATGATCTTTGTGAATCGGTATGTGCAGGTAAGCATCTTTTAAATCTACAGTGGTCATGTACTGACCCTCTTGGATCATAGGTAAAATTGTCCGAATAGTCTCCATCTTGAACGATGGAACTCTTAGGAATTTGTTTAGGATCTTTAAGTCCAGGATTGGTCTGAAAGTTCCCTCTTTTTTGGGAACCACAAACAGATTTGAGTAAAACCCCTGTCCCTGTTCCGATCGTGGAACTGGATGGATTACTCCCATTAACAAGAGCTCTTGTACGCAGCGTAGAAAAGCCTCTTTCTTTGTCTGGATTGTTGACAATCTTGACAGATGAAATCTCTCTCTTGGAGGAGAGTATTTGAAGTCCAGAAGGTATCCCTGAGATATTATCTCTAGCGCCCAGGGATCCTGAACATCTCTTGCCCAAGCCTGGGCGAAGAGAGAAAGTCTGCCCCCCACTAGATCCGATCCCGGATCGGGGGCCCTCAATTCATGCTGTTTTGGGGGCAGCAGCAGGTTTCCTAGTCTGCTTGCCCTTGTTCCAGGACTGGTTAGGTTTCCAGCCTTGTCTGTAGCGAGCAACAGCTCCTTCCTGTTTTGGTGCAGAGGAAGTTGATGCTGCTCCTGCTTTGAAATTACGAAAGGAACGAAAACTAGACTGTCTAGTCTTGGCTTTGGCTTTGTCCTGAGGCAGGGCATGGCCTTTACCTCCTGTAATGTCAGCGATAATCTCTTTCAACCCGGGCCCGAATAAGGTCTGCCCTTTGAAAGGTATATTAAGCAATTTAGACTTAGAAGTAACATCAGCTGACCAGGATTTTAGCCACAGCGCCCTGCGTGCCTGAATGGCGAATCCTGAATTCTTCGCCGTAAGTTTAGTAAGATGTACTACGGCCTCCGAAATGAATGAATTAGCTAGTTTAAGGACTCTAAGCCTGTCCGTAATGTCGTCCAGAGTAGCTGAACCAATGTTCTCTTCCAGAGACTCAATCCAGAATGCCGCTGCAGCCGTGATCGGCGCAATGCATGCAAGGGGTTGCAATATAAAACCTTGTTGAACAAACATTTTCTTAAGGTAACCCTCTAACTTTTTATCCATTGGATCTGAAAAAGCACAGCTATCCTCCACCGGGATAGTGGTACGCTTAGCTAAAGTAGAAACTGCTCCCTCCACCTTAGGGACCGTTTGCCATAAGTCCCTTGTGGTGGCGTCTATTGGAAACATTTTTCTAAATATCGGAGGGGGTGAGAACGGCACACCGGGTCTATCCCACTCCTTAGTAACAATTTCAGTAAGTCTCTTAGGTATAGGAAAAACCTCAGTACTCGTCGGTACCGCAAAATATTTATCCAACCTACACATTTTCTCTGGTATTGCAACTGTGTTACAATCATTCAGAGCCGCTAACACCTCCCCTAGTAATACACGGAGGTTTTCCAGTTTAAATTTAAAATTTGAAATATCTGAATCCAGTCTGTTTGGATCAGAACCGTCACCCACAGAATGAAGTTCTCCGTCCTCATGTTCTGCCACCTGTGACGCAGTGTCTGACATGGCCCTAATATTATCAGCGCACTCTGTTCTCACCCCAGAGTGATCACGCTTACCTTTTAGTTCTGGTAATTTAGCCAAAACTTCAGTCATAACAGTAGCCATATCCTGTAATGTGATTTGTAATGGCCGCCCAGCTGTACTCGGCGCTACAATATCACGCACCTCCCTCTGAGCGGGAGATGTAGGTACTGACACGTGAGGCGAGTTAGTCGGCATAACTCTCCCCTCGTTGTTTGGTGAAATTTGTTCAATTTGTACAGATTGATTTTTATTTAAAGTAGCATCAATACAGTTAGTACATAAATTTCTATTGGGCTCCACTTTGGCATTGCAACAAATGACACAGGTATCATCTTCTGAATCAGACATGTTTAACACACTAGCAAATAAACTTGCAACTTGGAAATACAATTCAAATAGAATAATATTAAAACGTACTGTGCCTTTAAGAAGCACAGAAGATCTATGACAGTTAAAAATTAATAAATTGAAACAGTTATAGCCTCAATCCTTGTAAACAACACAACTTTAGCAAAGGTTTAATCCCATTAGCAAAGATAACAATTTCTGAAAGCAGGAAACAAATTACAGAATAAAAGTTTTTATTTCAGTCAAACTATAATTCTCACAGCTCTGCTGAGAGAAATTACCTCCCTCAAAATAAGTTTTGAAGACCCCTGAGCTCTGTAGAGATGAACCAGATCATGCAGGGAATACAATGAGTTGCTGACTGAAATATTTGATGCATAGTAAAAGCGCCCCTCCCCCACACACACAGCAGTGAGGGAGAACAGAAACTGACAGAAAAAACAGATTTAAGCAACTGCCAAGTGGAAAAATGGTGCCCAAACATTTATTCACTCAGTACCTCAGCAAATGAAAACGATTTTACATTCCAGCAAAAACGTTAAACATAATCTCTAGTTATTAAACAGCTTTATGTCTTTCTTACAGTGTAATTCTAGTGAAGTACCATTCTCCCAGAATACTGAAGTGTAAAGTATACATACATGACATTATATCGGTATGGCAGGATTTTCTCATCAATTCCATTGTCAGAAAATAAAAACTGCTACATACCTCTATGCAGATTCATCTGCTCGCTGTCCCCTGATCTGAAGTTTACCTCACTCCTCAGATGGCCGAGAACAGCAATATGATCTTAACTACTCCGGCTAAAATCATAGCAAAACTCTGGTAGATTCTTCCTCAAACTCTGCCAGAGAGGTAATAACACACTCCGGTGCTATTTTAAAATAACAAACTTTTGATTGAAGATATAAAACTAAGTATAATCACCATAGTCCTCTCACACGACCTATCTAGTTGCTGGGTGCAAGAGAATGACTGGGAGTGACGTAGAGGGGAGGAGCTATATGCAGCTCTGCTGGGTGAATCCTCTTGCACTTCCTGTAGGGGAGCAGTTAATATCCCAGAAGTAATGATGACCCGTGGACTGATCACACTTAACAGAAGAAAAAGGACATAAAGCTTCTCACCATCATGAGTGATATGTGACTATGTAAAAAGGATATAAAGCTTCTCACCATCATGAGTGATATGTGACTATGTAAAAAGGATATAAAGCTTCTCACCATCATGAGTGATATGTGACTATGTAAAAGGGATATAAAGCTTCTCACCATCATGAGTGATATGTGACTATGTAAAAAGGATATAAAGCTTCTCACCATCATGAGTGATATGTGACTATGTAAAAAGGATATAAAGCTTCTCACCATCATGAGTGATATGTGACTATGTAAAAAGTATATAAACTTCTCACCATCATGAGTGATATGTGACTATGTAAAAAGGATATAAAGCTTCTCACCATCATGAGTGATATGTGACTATGTAAAAAGGATATAAAGCTTCTCACCATCATGAGTGATATGTGACTATGTAAAAAGGATATAAACTTCTCACCATCATGAGTGATATGTGACTATGTAAAAAGGATGTAAAGCTTCTCACCATCATGAGTGATATGTGACTATGTAAAAAGGATATAAACTTCTCACCATCATGAGTGATATGTGACTATGTAAAAAGGATGTAAAGCTTCTCACCATCATGAGTGATATGTGACTATGTAAAAAGGATATAAACTTCTCACCATCATGAGTGATATGTGACTATGTAAAAAGGATATAAAGCTTCTCACCATCATGAGTGATATGTGACTATGTAAAAAGGATTTAAAGCTTCTCACCATCATGAGTGATATGTGACTATGTAAAAAGGATGTAAAGCTTCTCACCATCATGAGTGATATGTGACTATGTAAAAAGGATATAAAGCTTCTCACCATCATGAGTGATATGTGACTATGTAAAAAGGGTATAAAGCTTCTCACCATCATGAGTGATATGTGACTATGTAAAAAGGATATAAAGCTTCTCACCATCATGAGTGATATGTGACTATGTAAAAAGGGATATAAAGCTTCTCACCATCATGAGTGATATGTGACTATGTAAAAAGGATGTAAAGCTTCTCACCATCATGAGTGATATGTGACTATGTAAAAAAGGATATAAACTTCTCACCATCATGAGTGATATGTGACTATGTAAAAAGGACATAAAGCTTCTCACCATCATGAGTGATATGTGACTATGTAAAAAGGATATAAAGCTTCTCACCATCATGAGTGATATGTGACTATGTAAAAAGGATATAAAGCTTCTCACCATCATGAGTGATATGTGACTATGTAAAAAGGATATAAAGCTTCTCACCATCATGAGTGATATGTGACTATGTAAAAAGGGATATAAAGCTTCTCACCATCATGAGTGATATGTGACTATGTAAAAAGGATGTAAAGCTTCTCACCATCATGAGTGATATGTGACTATGTGAAAAGGATATAAACTTCTCACCATCATGAGTGATATGTGACTATGTAAAAAGGATGTAAAGCTTCTCACCATCATGAGTGATATGTGACTATGTAAAAAGGATATAAACTTCTCACCATCATGAGTTATATGTGACTATGTAAAAAGGATATAAACTTCTCACCATCATGAGTGATATGTGACTATGTAAAAAGGATTTAAAGCTTCTCACCATCATGAGTGATATGTGACTATGTAAAAAGGATGTAAAGCTTCTCACCATCATGAGTGATATGTGACTATGTAAAAAGGATATAAAGCTTCTCACCATCATGAGTGATATGTGACTATGTAAAAAGGGTATAAAGCTTCTCACCATCATGAGTGATATGTGACTATGTAAAAAGGATATAAAGCTTCTCACCATCATGAGTGATATGTGACTATGTAAAAAGGGATATAAAGCTTCTCACCCTCATGAGTGATATGTGACTATGTAAAAAGGATGTAAAGCTTCTCACCATCATGAGTGATATGTGACTATGTAAAAAAGGATATAAACTTCTCACCATCATGAGTGATATGTGACTATGTAAAAAGGACATAAAGCTTCTCACCATCATGAGTGATATGTGACTATGTAAAAAGGATATAAAGCTTCTCACCATCATGAGTGATATGTGACTATGTAAAAAGGATATAAAGCTTCTCACCATCATGAGTGATATGTGACTATGTAAAAAGGATATAAAGCTTCTCACCATCATGAGTGATATGTGACTATGTAAAAAGGGATATAAAGCTTCTCACCATCATGAGTGATATGTGACTATGTAAAAAGGATATAAAGCTTCTCACCATCATGAGTGATATGTGACTATGTAAAAAGGATATAAAGCTTCTCACCATCATGAGTGATATGTGACTATGTAAAAAGGGTATAAAGCTTCTCACCATCATGAGTGATATGTGACTATGTAAAAAGGATATAAAGCTTCTCACCATCATGAGTGATATGTGACTATGTAAAAAGGATATAAACTTCTCACCATCATGAGTGATATGTGACTATGTAAAAAGGATATAAAGCTTCTCACCATCATGAGTGATATGTGACTATGTAAAAAGGATATAAACTTCTCACCATCATGAGTGATATGTGACTATGTAAAAAGGATATAAAGCTTCTCACCATCATGAGTGATATGTGACTATGTAAAAAGGATATAAACTTCTCACCATCATGAGTGATATGTGACTATGTAAAAAGGATATAAAGCTTCTCACCATCATGAGTGATATGTGACTATGTAAAAAGGATATAAAGCTTCTCACCATCATGAGTGATATGTGACTATGTAAAAAGGATATAAACTTCTCACCATCATGAGTGATATGTGACTATGTAAAAAGGATGTAAAGCTTCTCACCATCATGAGTGATATGTGACTATGTAAAAAGGATATAAACTTCTCACCATCATGAGTGATATGTGACTATGTAAAAAGGATGTAAAGCTTCTCACCATCATGAGTGATATGTGACTATGTAAAAAGGATATAAACTTCTCACCATCATGAGTGATATGTGACTATGTAAAAAGGATATAAAGCTTCTTACCATCATGAGTGATATGTGACTATGTAAAAAGGATTTAAAGCTTCTCACCATCATGAGTGATATGTGACTATGTAAAAAGGATGTAAAGCTTCTCACCATCATGAGTGATATGTGACTATGTAAAAAGGATATAAAGCTTCTCACCATCATGAGTGATATGTGACTATGTAAAAAGGGTATAAAGCTTCTCACCATCATGAGTGATATGTGACTATGTAAAAAGGATATAAAGCTTCTCACCATCATGAGTGATATGTGACTATGTAAAAAGGGATATAAAGCTTCTCACCATCATGAGTGATATGTGACTATGTAAAAAGGATGTAAAGCTTCTCACCATCATGAGTGATATGTGACTATGTAAAAAAGGATATAAACTTCTCACCATCATGAGTGATATGTGACTATGTAAAAAGGACATAAAGCTTCTCACCATCATGAGTGATATGTGACTATGTAAAAAGGATATAAAGCTTCTCACCATCATGAGTGATATGTGACTATGTAAAAAGGATATAAAGCTTCTCACCATCATGAGTGATATGTGACTATGTAAAAAGGATATAAAGCTTCTCACCATCATGAGTGATATGTGACTATGTAAAAAGGGATATAAAGCTTCTCACCATCATGAGTGATATGTGACTATGTAAAAAGGATGTAAAGCTTCTCACCATCATGAGTGATATGTGACTATGTAAAAAGGATATAAACTTCTCACCATCATGAGTGATATGTGACTATGTAAAAAGGATGTAAAGCTTCTCACCATCATGAGTGATATGTGACTATGTAAAAAGGATATAAACTTCTCACCATCATGAGTGATATGTGACTATGTAAAAAGGATATAAACTTCTCACCATCATGAGTGATATGTGACTATGTAAAAAGGATTTAAAGCTTCTCACCATCATGAGTGATATGTGACTATGTAAAAAGGATGTAAAGCTTCTCACCATCATGAGTGATATGTGACTATGTAAAAAGGATATAAAGCTTCTCACCATCATGAGTGATATGTGACTATGTAAAAAGGGTATAAAGCTTCTCACCATCATGAGTGATATGTGACTATGTAAAAAAGATATAAAGCTTCTCACCATCATGAGTGATATGTGACTATGTAAAAAGGGATATAAAGCTTCTCACCATCATGAGTGATATGTGACTATGTAAAAAGGATGTAAAGCTTCTCACCATCATGAGTGATATGTGACTATGTAAAAAAGGATATAAACTTCTCACCATCATGAGTGATATGTGACTATGTAAAAAGGACATAAAGCTTCTCACCATCATGAGTGATATGTGACTATGTAAAAAGGATATAAAGCTTCTCACCATCATGAGTGATATGTGACTATGTAAAAAGGATATAAAGCTTCTCACCATCATGAGTGATATGTGACTATGTAAAAAGGATATAAAGCTTCTCACCATCATGAGTGATATGTGACTATGTAAAAAGGGATATAAAGCTTCTCACCATCATGAGTGATATGTGACTATGTAAAAAGGATATAAAGCTTCTCACCATCATGAGTGATATGTGACTATGTAAAAAGGATATAAAGCTTCTCACCATCATGAGTTATATGTGACTATGTAAAAAGGGTATAAAGCTTCTCACCATCATGAGTGATATGTGACTATGTAAAAAGGATATAAAGCTTCTCACCATCATGAGTGATATGTGACTATGTAAAAAGGATATAAACTTCTCACCATCATGAGTGATATGTGACTATGTAAAAAGGATATAAAGCTTCTCACCATCATGAGTGATATGTGACTATGTAAAAAGGATATAAACTTCTCACCATCATGAGTGATATGTGACTATGTAAAAAGGATATAAAGCTTCTCACCATCATGAGTGATATGTGACTATGTAAAAAGGATATAAACTTCTCACCATCATGAGTGATATGTGACTATGTAAAAAAGATATAAAGCTTCTCACCATCATGAGTGATATGTGACTATGTAAAAAGGATATAAACTTCTCACCATCATGAGTGATATGTGACTATGTAAAAAGGATATAAACTTCTCACCATCATGAGTGATATGTGACTATGTAAAAAGGATATAAACTTCTCACCATCATGAGTGATATGTGACTATGTAAAAAGGATATAAAGCTTCTCATCATCATGAGTGATATGTGACTATGTAAAAAGGATATAAAGCTTCTCACCATCATGAGTGATATGTGACTATGTAAAAAGGATATAAAGCTTCTCACCATCATGAGTGATATGTGACTATGTAAAAAGGATATAAAGCTTCTCACCATCATGAGTGATATGTGACTATGTAAAAAGGATATAAAGCTTCTCACCATCATGAGTGATATGTGACTATGTAAAAAGTATATAAACTTCTCACCATCATGAGTGATATGTGACTATGTAAAAAGGATATAAAGCTTCTCACCATCATGAGTGATATGTGACTATGTAAAAAGGATATAAAGCTTCTCACCATCATGAGTGATATGTGACTATGTAAAAAGGATATAAACTTCTCACCATCATGAGTGATATGTGACTATGTAAAAAGGATGTAAAGCTTCTCACCATCATGAGTGATATGTGACTATGTAAAAAGGATATAAACTTCTCACCATCATGAGTGATATGTGACTATGTAAAAAGGATGTAAAGCTTCTCACCATCATGAGTGATATGTGACTATGTAAAAAGGATATAAACTTCTCACCATCATGAGTGATATGTGACTATGTAAAAAGGATGTAAAGCTTCTCACCATCATGAGTGATATGTGACTATGTAAAAAGGATATAAAGCTTCTCACCATCATGAGTGATATGTGACTATGTAAAAAGGGTATAAAGCTTCTCACCATCATGAGTGATATGTGACTATTTAAAAAGGATATAAAGCTTCTCACCATCATGAGTGATATGTGACTATGTAAAAAGGGATATAAAGCTTCTCACCATCATGAGTGATATGTGACTATGTAAAAAGGATGTAAAGCTTCTCACCATCATGAGTGATATGTGACTATGTAAAAAAGGATATAAACTTCTCACCATCATGAGTGATATGTGACTATGTAAAAAGGACATAAAGCTTCTCACCATCATGAGTGATATGTGACTATGTAAAAAGGATATAAAGCTTCTCACCATCATGAGCGATATGTGACTATGTAAAAAGGATATAAAGCTTCTCACCATCATGAGTGATATGTGACTATGTAAAAGGGATATAAAGCTTCTCACCATCATGAGTGATATGTGACTATGTAAAAAGGATATAAAGCTTCTCACCATCATGAGTGATATGTGACTATGTAAAAAGGATATAAAGCTTCTCACCATCATGAGTGATATGTGACTATGTAAAAAGTATATAAACTTCTCACCATCATGAGTGATATGTGACTATGTAAAAAGGATATAAAGCTTCTCACCATCATGAGTGATATGTGACTATGTAAAAAGGATATAAAGCTTCTCACCATCATGAGTGATATGTGACTATGTAAAAAGGATATAAACTTCTCACCATCATGAGTGATATGTGACTATGTAAAAAGGATGTAAAGCTTCTCACCATCATGAGTGATATGTGACTATGTAAAAAGGATATAAACTTCTCACCATCATGAGTGATATGTGACTATGTAAAAAGGATGTAAAGCTTCTCACCATCATGAGTGATATGTGACTATGTAAAAAGGATATAAACTTCTCACCATCATGAGTGATATGTGACTATGTAAAAAGGATATAAAGCTTCTCACCATCATGAGTGATATGTGACTATGTAAAAAGGATTTAAAGCTTCTCACCATCATGAGTGATATGTGACTATGTAAAAAGGATGTAAAGCTTCTCACCATCATGAGTGATATGTGACTATGTAAAAAGGATATAAAGCTTCTCACCATCATGAGTGATATGTGACTATGTAAAAAGGGATATAAAGCTTCTCACCATCATGAGTGATATGTGACTATGTAAAAAGGATATAAAGCTTCTCACCATCATGAGTGATATGTGACTATGTAAAAAGGGATATAAAGCTTCTCACCATCATGAGTGATATGTGACTATGTAAAAAGGATGTAAAGCTTCTCACCATCATGAGTGATATGTGACTATGTAAAAAAGGATATAAACTTCTCACCATCATGAGTGATATGTGACTATGTAAAAAGGACATAAAGCTTCTCACCATCATGAGTGATATGTGACTATGTAAAAAGGATATAAAGCTTCTCACCATCATGAGTGATATGTGACTATGTAAAAAGGATATAAAGCTTCTCACCATCATGAGTGATATGTGACTATGTAAAAAGGATATAAAGCTTCTCACCATCATGAGTGATATGTGACTATGTAAAAAGGGATATAAAGCTTCTCACCATCATGAGTGATATGTGACTATGTAAAAAGGATGTAAAGCTTCTCACCATCATGAGTGATATGTGACTATGTAAAAAGGATATAAACTTCTCACCATCATGAGTGATATGTGACTATGTAAAAAGGATGTAAAGCTTCTCACCATCATGAGTGATATGTGACTATGTAAAAAGGATATAAACTTCTCACCATCATGAGTGATATGTGACTATGTAAAAAGGATATAAACTTCTCACCATCATGAGTGATATGTGACTATGTAAAAAGGATTTAAAGCTTCTCACCATCATGAGTGATATGTGACTATGTAAAAAGGATGTAAAGCTTCTCACCATCATGAGTGATATGTGACTATGTAAAAAGGATATAAAGCTTCTCACCATCATGAGTGATATGTGACTATGTAAAAAGGGTATAAAGCTTCTCACCATCATGAGTGATATGTGACTATGTAAAAAGGATATAAAGCTTCTCACCATCATGAGTGATATGTGACTATGTAAAAAGGGATATAAAGCTTCTCACCATCATGAGTGATATGTGACTATGTAAAAAGGATGTAAAGCTTCTCACCATCATGAGTGATATGTGACTATGTAAAAAAGGATATAAACTTCTCACCATCATGAGTGATATGTGACTATGTAAAAAGGACATAAAGCTTCTCACCATCATGAGTGATATGTGACTATGTAAAAAGGATATAAAGCTTCTCACCATCATGAGTGATATGTGACTATGTAAAAAGGATATAAAGCTTCTCACCATCATGAGTGATATGTGACTATGTAAAAAGGATATAAAGCTTCTCACCATCATGAGTGATATGTGACTATGTAAAAAGGGATATAAAGCTTCTCACCATCATGAGTGATATGTGACTATGTAAAAAGGATATAAAGCTTCTCACCATCATGAGTGATATGTGACTATGTAAAAAGGATATAAAGCTTCTCACCATCATGAGTGATATGTGACTATGTAAAAAGGGTATAAAGCTTCTCACCATCATGAGTGATATGTGACTATGTAAAAAGGATATAAAGCTTCTCACCATCATGAGTGATATGTGACTATGTAAAAAGGATATAAAGCTTCTCACCATCATGAGTGATATGTGACTATGTAAAAAGGACATAAAGCTTCTCCCCATCATGAGTGATATGTGACTATGTAAAAAGGATATAAAGCTTCTCACCATCATGAGGAATATGTGACTATATAAAAGGGATATAAAGCTTCTCACCATCATGAGGAATATGTGACTATGTAAAAAGGATATAAAGCTTCTCACCATCATGAGGAATATGTGACTATGTAAAAGGGATATAAAGCTTCTCCCCATCATGAGTGATATGTGACTATGTAAAAAGGATATAAAGCTACTCACCATCATGAGTGATATGTGACTATGTAAAAAGGATATAAAGCTACTCACCATCATGAGTGATATGTGACTATGTAAAAAGGGATATAAAGCTTCTCACCATCATGAGTGATATGTGACTATGTAAAAAGGATATAAAGCTTCTCACCATCATGAGTGATATGTGACTATGTAAAAAGGATATAAAGCTTCTCACCATCATGAGTGATATGTGACTATGTAAAAAGGATATAAAGCTTCTCACCATCATGAGTGATATGTGACTATGTAAAAAGGATGTAAAGCTTCTCACCATCATGAGTGATATGTGACTACGTAAAAAGGATATAAAGCTTCTCACCATCATGAGTGATATGTGACTATGTAAAAAGGATATAAAGCTTCTCACCATCATGAGTGATATGTGACTATGTAAAAAAGGATATAAAGCTACTCACCATCATGAGTGATATGTGACTATGTAAAAAGGATATAAAGCTTCTCACCATCATGAGTGATATGTGACTATGTAAAAAGGATATAAAGCTTCTCACCATCATGAGTGATATGTGACTATGTAAAAAAGGATATAAAGCTTCTCACCATCATGAGTGATATGTGACTATGTAAAAAGGATATAAAGCTTCTCACCATCATGAGTGATATGTGACTATGTAAAAAGGATATAAAGCTTCTCACCATCATGAGTGATATGTGACTATGTAAAAAGGGATATAAAGCCTCTCACTATCATGAGTGATATGTGACTATGTAAAAAGGATGTAAAGCCTCTCACCATCATGAGTGATATGTGACTATGTAAAAAGGATATAAAGCTTCTCACCATCATGAGTGATACGTGACTATGTAAAAAGGATATAAAGCTACTCACCATCATGAGTGATATGTGACTATGTAAAAAGGATGTAAAGCCTCTCACCATCATGAGTGATATGTGACTATGTAAAAAGGATATAAAGCTTCTCACCATCATGAGTGATATGTGACTATGTAAAAAGGATATAAAGCTACTCACCATCATGAGTGATATGTGACTATGTAAAAAGGATATAAAGCTTCTCACCATCATGAGTGATATGTGACTATGTAAAAAGGATATAAAGCTTCTCACCATCATGAGTGATACGTGACTATGTAAAAAGGATATAAAGCTTCTCACCATCATGAGTGATATGTGACTATGTAAAAAGGATAAAAAGCTTCTCACCATCATGAGTGATACGTGACTATGTAAAAAGGATATAAAGCTTCTCACCATCATGAGTGATATGTGACTATGTAAAAGGGATATAAAGCTTCTCACCATCATGAGTGATACGTGACTATGTAAAAAGGATATAAAGCTTCTCACCATCATGAGTGATATGTGACTATGTAAAAAGGATATAAAGCTTCTCACTATCATGAGTGATATGTGACTATGTAAAAAGGATATAAAGCTTCTCACCATCATGAGTGATATGTGACTATGTAAAAAGGGTATAAAGCTTCTCACCATCATGAGTGATATGTGACTATGTAAAAAGGATAAAAAGCTTCTCACCATCATGAGTGATATGTGACTATGTAAAAAGGATATAAAGCTTCTCACCATCATGAGTGATATGTGACTATGTAAAAAGGATATAAAGCTTCTCACCATCATGAGTGATATGTGACTATGTAAAAAGGATATAAAGCTTCTCACCATCATGAGTGATATGTGACTATGTATAAAGGGGATATAAAGCTTCTCACCATCATGAGTGATATGTGACTATGTAAAAAGGATATAAACTTCTCACCATCATGAGTGATATGTGACTATGTAAAAAGGATATAAAGCTTCTCACCATCATGAGTGATATGTGACTATGTAAAAAGGATGTAAAGCTTCTCACCATCATGAGTGATATGTGACTATGTAAAAAGGATATAAAGCTTCTCACCATCATGAGTGATATGTGACTATGTAAAAAGGATATAAAGCTTCTCACCATCATGAGTGATTTGTAACTATGTAATAAGGATATAAAGCTTCTCACCATCATGAGTGATATGTGACTATGTAAAAAGGATATAAGGCTTCTCACCATCATGAGTGATATGTGACTATGTAAAAAGGATATAAGGCTTCTCACCATCATGAGTGATATGTGACTATGTAAAAAGGATATAAAGCTTCTCACTATCATGAGTGATATGTGACTATGTAAAAAGGATATAAAGCTTCTCACCATCATGAGTGATATGTGACTATGTAAAAAGGGTATAAAGCTTCTCACCATCATGAGTGATATGTGACTATGTAAAAAGGATAAAAAGCTTCTCACCATCATGAGTGATATGTGACTATGTAAAAAGGATATAAAGCTTCTCACCATCATGAGTGATATGTGACTATGTAAAAAGGATATAAAGCTTCTCACCATCATGAGTGATATGTGACTATGTAAAAAGGATATAAAGCTTCTCACCATCATGAGTGATATGTGACTATGTATAAAGGGGATATAAAGCTTCTCACCATCATGAGTGATATGTGACTATGTAAAAAGGATATAAACTTCTCACCATCATGAGTGATATGTGACTATGTAAAAAGGATATAAAGCTTCTCACCATCATGAGTGATATGTGACTATGTAAAAAGGATGTAAAGCTTCTCACCATCATGAGTGATATGTGACTATGTAAAAAGGATATAAAGCTTCTCACCATCATGAGTGATATGTGACTATGTAAAAAGGACATAAAGCTTCTCACCATCATGAGTGATATGTGACTATGTAAAAAAGGATATAAACTTCTCACCATCATGAGTGATATGTGACTATGTAAAAAGGATGTAAAGCTTCTCACCATCATGAGTGATATGTGACTATGTAAAAAGGATATAAAGCTTCTCACCATCATGAGTGATATGTGACTATGTAAAAAGGATATAAAGCTTCTCACCATCATGAGTGATATGTGACTATGTAAAAAGGATATAAAGCTTCTCACCATCATGAGTGATATGTGACTATGTAAAAAGGATATAAAGCTACTCACCATCATGAGTGATATGTGACTATGTAAAAAGGATATAAAGCTTCTCACCATCATGAGTGATATGTGACTATGTAAAAAGGATATAAAGCTTCTCACCATCATGAGTGATATGTGACTATGTAAAAAGGATATAAAGCTTCTCACCATCATGAGTGATATGTGACTATGTAAAAAGGATATAAAGCTTCTCACCATCATGAGTGATATGTGACTATGTAAAAAGGATATAAAGCTTCTCACCATCATGAGTGATATGTGACTATGTAAAAAGGATATAAAGCTTCTCACCATCATGAGTGATATGTGACTATGTAAAAAGGGTATAAAGCTTCTCACCATCATGAGTGATATGTGACTATGTAAAAAGGATATAAAGCTTCTCACCATCATGAGTGATATGTGACTATGTAAAAAGGACATAAAGTTTCTCACCATCATGAGTGATATGTGACTATGTAAAAAGGATGTAAAGCTTCTCACCATCATGAGTGATATGTGACTATGTAAAAAGGATAAAAAGCTTCTCACCATCATGAGTGATATGTGACTATGTAAAAAGGATATAAACTTCTCACCATCATGAGTGATATGTGACTATGTAAAAAGGATATAAAGCTTCTCACCATCATGAGTGATATGTGACTATGTAAAAAGGGATATAAAGCTTCTCACCATCATGAGTGATATGTGACTATGTAAAAAGGATATAAACTTCTCACCATCATGAGTGATATGTGACTATGTAAAAAGGGTATAAAGCTTCTCACCATCATGAGTGATATGTGACTATGTAAAAAGGATATAAAGCTTCTCACCATCATGAGTGATATGTGACTATGTAAAAAAGGATATAAAGCTTCTCACCATCATGAGTGATATGTGACTATGTAAAAAGGATATAAAGCTTCTCACCATCATGAGTGATATGTGACTATGTAAAAAGGATATAAAACTTCTCACCATCATGAGTGATATATGACTATGTAAAAAGGATATAAAGCTTCTCACCATCATGAGTGATATGTGACTATGTAAAAAGGATGTAAAGCTTCTCACCATCATGAGTGATATGTGACTATGTAAAAAGGATATAAACTTCTCACCATCATGAGTGATATGTGACTATGTAAAAAGGGTATAAAGCTTCTCACCATCATGAGTGATATGTGACTATGTAAAAAGGATAAAGCTTCTCACCATCATGAGTGATATGTGACTATGTAAAAAGGATATAAAGCTTCTCACCATCATGAGTGATATGTGACTATGTAAAAAGGGATATAAAGCTTCTCACCATCATGAGTGATATGTGACTATGTAAAAAGGATATAAAGCTTCTCACCATCATGAGTGATATGTGACTATGTAAAAAGGATATAAAGCTTCTCACCATCATGAGTGATATGTGACTATGTAAAAAGGACATAAAGCTTCTCACCATCATGAGTGATATGTGACTATGTAAAAAGGATATAAAGCTTCTCACCATCATGAGTGATATGTGACTATGTAAAAGGGATATAAAGCTTCTCACCATCATGAGTGATATGTGAATATGTAAAAAGGATATAAAGCCTCTCACCATCATGAGTGATATGTGACTATGTAAAAAGGATATAAAGCTTCTCACCATCATGAGTGATATGTGACTATGTAAAAAGGATATAAAACTTCTCACCATCATGAGTGATATGTGAATATGTAAAAAGGATATAAAGCCTCTCACCATCATGAGTGATATGTGACTATGTAAAAAGGATATAAACTTCTCACCATCATGAGTGATATGTGACTATGTAAAAAGGGTATAAAGCTTCTCACCATCATGAGTGATATGTGACTATGTAAAAAGGATAAAGCTTCTCACCATCATGAGTGATATGTGACTATGTAAAAAGGATATAAAGCTTCTCACCATCATGAGTGATATGTGACTATGTAAAAAGGGATATAAAGCTTCTCACCATCATGAGTGATATGTGACTATGTAAAAAGGATATAAAGCTTCTCACCATCATGAGTGATATGTGACTATGTAAAAAGGACATAAAGCTTCTCACCATCATGAGTGATATGTGACTATGTAAAAAGGATATAAAGCTTCTCACCATCATGAGTGATATGTGACTATGTAAAAGGGATATAAAGCTTCTCACCATCATGAGTGATATGTGAATATGTAAAAAGGATATAAAGCCTCTCACCATCATGAGTGATATGTGACTATGTAAAAAGGATATAAAGCTTCTCACCATCATGAGTGATATGTGACTATGTAAAAAGGATATAAAGCTTCTCACCATCATGAGTGATATGTGACTATGTAATAAGGGATATAAAGCTTCTCACCATCATGAGTGATATGTGACTATGTAAAAAGGATATAAACTTCTCACCATCATGAGTGATATGTGACTATGTAAAAAGGATATAAACTTCTCACCATCATGAGTGATATGTGACTATGTAAAAAAGGATATAAAGCTTCTCACCATCATGAGTGATATGTGACTATGTAATAAGGGATATAAAGCTTCTCACCATCATGAGTGATATGTGACTATGTAAAAAGGATGTAAACTTCTCACCATCATGAGTGATATGTGACTATGTAAAAAGGATATAAAGCTTCTCACCATCATGAGTGATATGTGACTATGTAAAAAGGATATAAAGCTACTCACCATCATGAGTGATATGTGACTATGTAAAAAGGATATAAAGCTTCTCACCATCATGAGTGATATGTGACTATGTAAAAAGGGTATAAAGCTTCTCACCATCATGAGTGATATGTGACTATGTAATAAGGATATAAAGCTTCTCACCATCATGAGTGATATGTGACTATGTAAAAAGGATATAAAGCTTCTCACCATCATGAGTGATATGTGACTATGTAAAAAGGATATAAAGCTTCTCACCATCATGAGTGATATGTGACTATGTAAAAAGGATATAAAGCTTCTCACCATCATGAGTGATATGTGACTATGTAAAAAGGATATAAAGCTTCTCATCATCATGAGTGATATGTGACTATGTAAAAAGGATATAAAGCTTCTCACTATCATGAGTGATATGTGACTATGTAAAAAGGGATATAAAGCTTCTCACCATCATGAGTGATATGTGACTATGTAAAAAGGATATAAAGCTTCTCACCATCATGAGTGATATGTGACTATGTAAAAAGGATATAAAGCTTCTCACCATCATGAGTGATATGTGACTATGTAAAAAGGATATAAAGCTTCTCACCATCATGAGTGATATGTGACTATGTAAAAAGGATATAAAGCTTCTCATCATCATGAGTGATATGTGACTATGTAAAAAGGATATAAAGCTTCTCACCATCATGAGTGATATGTGACTATGTATAAAGGGTATAAAGCTTCTCACCATCATGAGTGATATGTGACTATGTAAAAAGGATATAAAGCTTCTCACCATCATGAGTGATATGTGACTATGTAAAAAGGATATAAACTTCTCACCATCATGAGTGATATGTGACTATGTAAAAAGGATATAAAGCTTCTCACCATCATGAGTGATATGTGACTATGTAAAAAGGATATAAACTTCTCACCATCATGAGTGATATGTGACTATGTATAAAGGATATAAAGCTACTCACCATCATGAGTGATATGTGACTATGTAAAAAGGATATAAAGCTTCTCACCATCATGAGTGATATGTGACTATGTAAAAAGGATATAAAGCTTCTCACCATCATGAGTGATATGTGACTATGTAAAAAGGATATAAAGCTTCTCATCATCATGAGTGATATGTGACTATGTAAAAAGGATATAAAGCTTCTCACCATCATGAGTGATATGTGACTATGTAAAAAGGATATAAAGCTTCTCACCATCATGAGTGATATGTGACTATGTAAAAAGGATATAAAGCTTCTCACCATCATAAGTGATATGTGACTATGTAAAAAGGATATAAACTTCTCACCATCATGAGTGATATGTGACTATGTAAAAAGGATATAAAGCTTCTCACCATCATGAGTGATATGTGACTATGTAAAAAGGATATAAACTTCTCACCATCATGAGTGATATGTGACTATGTAAAAAGGATATAAAGCTTCTCACCATCATGAGTGATATGTGACTATGTAAAAAGGATATAAAGCTTCTCACCATCATGAGTGATATGTGACTATGTAAAAAGGATATAAAGCTTCTCACCATCATGAGTGATATGTGACTATGTAATAAGGGATATAAAGCTTCTCACCATCATGAGTGATATGTGACTATGTAAAAAGGATATAAACTTCTCACCATCATAAGTGATATGTGACTATGTAAAAAGGATATAAAGCCTCTCACTATCATGAGTGATATGTGACTATGTAAAAAGGAAATAAAGCTTCTCACCATCATGAGTGATATGTGACTATGTAAAAAGGGTATAAAGCTTCTCACCATCATGAGTGATATGTGACTATGTAAAAAGGATATAAACTTCTCACCATCATGAGTGATATGTGACTATGTAAAAAGGATATAAACTTCTCACCATCATGAGTGATATGTGACTATGTAAAAAGGATATAAAGCTTCTCACCATCATGAGTGATACGTGACTATGTAAAAAGGATATAAACTTCTCACCATCATGAGTGATATGTGACTATGTAAAAAGGATATAAAGCCTCTCACTATCATGAGTGATATGTGACTATGTAAAAAGGATATAAAGCTTCTCACCATCATGAGTGATATGTGACTATGTAAAAAGGATGTAAAGCTTCTCACCATCATGAGTGATATGTGACTATGTAAAAAGGATAAAAAGCTTCTCACCATCATGAGTGATATGTGACTATGTAAAAAGGGTATAAAGCTTCTCACCATCATGAGTGATATGTGACTATGTAAAAAGGATATAAAGCTTCTCACCATCATGAGTGATATGTGACTATGTAAAAAGGATATAAAACTTCTCACCATCATGAGTGATATGTGACTATGTAAAAAAGGATATAAAGCTTCTCACCATCATGAGTGATATGTGAATATGTAAAAAGGATATAAAGCTTCTCACCATCATGAGTGATATGTGACTATGTAAAAAGGATATAAAGCTTCTCACCATCATGAGTGATATGTGACTATGTAAAAAGGATATAAAGCTTCTCACCATCATGAGTGATATGTGACTATGTAAAAAGGATATAAAGCCACCCCATAAAACCATAGAGAAACTTGTCCTTCTTGCCTTAAATATAATGAGAAAAGTGCAGCTTGACTGGCAACTGAACAGAAGCACAATAGGAAATAAGTAATGAGACGGAAGCTGAATGAGAGATGTGCAGGGTTTAATGAGACACCAGACAGCTGTGCAGATACTGAGCCTGATAGCATTTGACATTAGTAGATTAAGAAATAGCTGCGTATTCTGTGAGGAAAGAGGCAGAGAGAAGGAAATCAGAACAAATTAGTAACAATGGAAGAAATAATGATGGTGGTAGATCTAGGAGTGTGCTATGCACCTTAAAGGGTCATTTACTGTACAGTTTCTCTCCTTTAAAGGGATATGAAACCAAAAATTTTCTTTCATGAGTCAGATAGTGCCTGCAATTTTAAACAACTTTCTAATTTAATTCTATTATCATTTTTTCTTTATTCTCTTGGTATCTTTTGTTGAAAAGCAGGGACATATGCTTAGGATACAGCCCATTTCTGGAGCACTATATGGCAGCAGTTTTGTAAGAATGTTATCTACCTGCAAGATCACTAGAGGGCAGCACTATTTCCTACCATGTAGTGCTCCAGATGCCTACCTAGGTATCTCTTTAACACAGAATATCATGAGAACAAAGCTAATTTGATAATAGAAGTTAATGGGAAAACTTTTTTAAAATGGTAAGCTCCGTCTGAATCACAAAATAAAATGTTTGGGTTTCATATCCCTTAATGTGTCAATTTTACCTACTGTGGTGTATTTAGTTGTTTACAACTAGCTCCTTTATCTTTATTTTGTCATATGAAATAGCTGCTTTGACTGTTGAAATCACCACCTATAGAATATGAATACTGCAGTATTATCTATAGACAAGCTATTTTAACAAAAGGCAGCAGCCCAGCTGGGGCGTGGGAGGGTACTAAATAGTTACTTTCCAATCACTCTCTCTTTTATACATAGAGAGATAAAGTAAGGAGGCATTTGTGGATATAGAGAGATAGGGTAAGGATATCTACTTTTTCTGCAAGTTCACTCCATTTAAACGGGTTGTGGTTTTAAAGAGCAAAAACAGTTACTTAAATTACTAAATTAAACCTAAACAAGCAATTACCATTCAGGGAAAACAGTTTTACGGTACAATGTCCCTTTAATCCATTAGTCTACTGCTGTCTGCATCCATAATATTTAGCTTCATGGTTATCATTGTGCCACACATTGTTTTAACATACAGAACCCTCACTAAGTGTGACAGGAGATAGTGCATGGTAGAACAGAAGTATGATAACACAGGGTTAATCCTTTGGCTACCTGGACTGCAATTGAGTTTCAAAACTACATAAATATGTTAACTCAAGTTTAACCCTTTGTCTGCCAGTGAGGAATTTAACCCATCAATCCCTGGTAGCCAAGTGGTTATAGGTCAAGGAGACCCAGTATCCCTTTTCTCCTTATATTAATCAGACATTAAACAACAATGAATCTGCTTGATACTAATTATAAACTAAGCAGCTTGATAAAGTAGTTTTTATGTTAAAGCATGTCTTGGTTCACTACAGTGATTTGAAGTTGTAAAGAATCATGAGTTAACTTCCCTAACTGAAAGGGACATTCCAGTCAAAATATAAATGCACATAGATTTATTACATCTTTGAATAGAAACATATTTGCAATATACTGTACATGTACTGGCAAAAATGCCTCTAGTAAAAGTTATAACTGTTTTAGTGTTAACATTTTTCTCTGCACGTGCACGAGAAGCATAGCTAGATATTGTCCCTCCACCCACATTTTAAATACTGCAGCTGCTCAGATCATTAGTGGAGCTTGTATCATGTCAGCAATTAACAAATTGAGTCTTTACCAGATGATACAGTGTTTAAAATGCTGGTGCACTGTGCATACTTAAATACACTTTTGAAACAGCTTTAGCTTTTATTAGAAGCATTTGTGCTAATGCATGTATATTACAAAATTGCTTCTCTTTAATACCAAAATGCACCCATGTGGTTTCCAATTTTGGCTGGAATATCCATTGAAGTTGAGTGGTATTATCAGTCTCTGTTTTTGATTATACTTGAATACCATTGCATGTGATAGATCATTCTATTGTTGCTTGCATGTAACTATGTGTTTAACACTTGCAGAGAGATTAAATACAAAGTTAAAGTCATCTCCAGTGCAGTAATGTACTACTAGGAACAAGCTGAGCACATCTGGTGAGCCAAAGACATGAGGCATATATTTGTATCCACCAATCACCAGCTAGCTCCCAGTAGTGCATTGCTGCTCTTGAGCCTACCTAGATATGCTTTTCAACAAATTATTCCAAGAGAATACATTTGACAATAGAAGAACATTAAAAAGTCTCTTAAAATGTTATGCTTTATATGAACTGTGAAAGTTTAATTTTGACTTCCATATCTTTTAAACAATCTGTGAGGAAGTAAGACGCACTAGTGTCCTATGAAACCCCTCAGTCTGATTGCTTAACTTTACACTGTTCTAACATTTTTTTTATTTTTTAAGTAAGATGAAATAAAAATAAATATTTTTTAAAAAATCTGGTGGGTTTCCAAGCAACAATTATTGATGTAATTTATAAATGCATTAGTACTTAATGATGAAAGAACACTCAGATCATAACACACAAAAAAACTTAATAGATCTTCCCAGCTCAGTACTAATCCTATATTGCAGACAATCAATCTAATTGATCCTTATCTGAAGTCCAAAAAATCAAATGCACAGATTTAATTAGAAGAATATAGCAGTTTATGTATGTGGTGCATGGGGCATAAAGATATTTGTTTCATTGATAGCTTTTATTACATTTGCATTTTTTTTATTTAAACAAGCTTTAATGATTTAGAATGCAAAGACTTGTAATGAAAATAATAAATGTACAAGTCAAAAACAATGAATGCATAAATCAGCAAATCCTATGATATAAATTTGTAAAACATATACCTCCACTGATCAACAGCAAGGTTTAAAGGGATAGTAACTGTGACGGATACCCCAGCTACCCTGACTGGGTAGCTCAGCCAAACGGGTCCTGCTTCCTCCCTGCCGGCTGCAGCTATGTAGCTGGCAAGTGACCACAGCCTGTAGCCACCCCTGAAGCCCAGGAAAGTGATTTTAGCAGGAGCCCATCCAAATAACTAGACATACTAGCATTCAGGTGAAACAGGAACTGATTTTATTGGAAAACACACTCTCCTTTCATACACAAAGCCACTGGACAATCCCACAATTTTCCCGCCATTCCCACCCCTCCAGACAGACTGGCGCCTCCATAGCAGCCATAGTTTCCATAGTCCCACAGATTCCCAGGACACAGGGGTGACAGTTTCAGGGTGATCCCGGGGGAGTGGTGGAACTTCCAGGATGTAATTTGAAATCTCTCAGTCCCCAGATGCCACAGTCCAAAAAGCGGCGTGGGGGGTCGGGGTGTCTGAAACCCCCAGTTCCCAAAGTAGCTCCCCTCCGGCAATTCCACCACCTCTTGTCCTCCCTAGGAGCTACCAATCCCCAAGAGAGCGGAGCTCTGGGACAAAGGGCATCTGGAGCGACCAGGGTTAAAGGTAGCAAGTGTCCTGCTGTTCTGTGGCCGACCAGGAGTTCCAGGAGCCCTGTCAGCCTGAGAGGGGTTAGGCGGGTGTCCGTTGTGAGGCGGCCAACTGGGAGTTCCAGGAGCCCGGCCAGCCTAGGCGGGTTTTTCCGGTCAGAGGCCAGCCCTTCTCTGGCAAAGTACTGCTGACAAAAACAAGCAACCAAAAGCAGGGGTGAGGTAATAAGGGGGTGGGGGTTAGCCTTGGGGGTCTGGTATCTGTGACAGTAAAATCAAAATTAAACCTTTGTGATTCAGATAGAGCATGCAATCTTAAACAACCTTGCAATGACCAGGGTTAAAGGTAGCAAGTGTCCTGCTGTTCTGTGGCCGACCAGGAGTTCCAGGAGCCCTGTCAGCCTGAGAGGGGTTAGGCGGGTGTCCGTTGTGAGGCGGCCAACTGGGAGTTCCAGGAGCCCGGCCAGCCTAGGCGGGTTTTTCCGGTCAGAGGCCAGCCCTTCTCTGGCAAAGTACTGCTGACAAAAACAAGCAACCAAAAGCAGGGGTGAGGTAATAAGGGGGTGGGGGTTAGCCTTGGGGGTCTGGTATCTGTGACAGTAAAATCAAAATTAAACCTTTGTGATTCAGATAGAGCATGCAATCTTAAACAACCTTGCAATGTCCTTTGTTGAAGACTAAACCTACGTAGGCTCAGGAGTGTGCATGTGTCTTTAGTAGCAGTGTTTGCAATATTGTATAACATTGCTACAAACATTTTCGCAAACACTGCTGCCGTAGAATGCTAAAGACACACACGCTCCTGACTGCCTATGTATCTATACTCTTCAACAAAGGATGCCAAGAGAATAAAGCTACATGATTATATAAGTACATTTGAAAGTTGTTTAAAAGGACATGCTATATCTGACTCATGAGAGTTTATTTATTACTTTACTGTCCCTTTAACTATATGTACAGTGTGTTCAGCTAATCAGTTAGAAGTGCTAATATATATATTTGCAAAAAGGCTTCTAAAAAAAAATGAAATGCACTGAACTGGATTTTTATAATAAATATAAGGTTTTTAAACCCCCACGCTTCTCTCTAAAGCACTGGTTTTCCAACCTGTCCTCAGGCCTCCCCAACAGGCCAAGTTTTCAGGATTACCTTGGATGAGAGCAGGTAAAATAACCATGGTTACTAATCAGCTGATTGTTTCACCTGTGCTCTAGTTCAGATATCCTGAAAATATGGCCTGTTAGGGAGGTCTGAGGACAGGTTTAAAAACCAATGCTCTAAAGGGACATGCTATTTTTAAAATTACATTTGAATTAAAGGGACGCTGAACCCAATCTGATTCAGATAGAGCATGCAATTTTAAGCAACTTTCTAATTTACTCCTATTATCAATTTGTCTTCGTACTCTTGCTATCTTTATTTGAAAAAGGAGGCATCTAAGCTATTTTTTGGTTCAGAACTCTGGACCGCACTTGTTTATTGGTCAGTTAAATGTATCCACCAATCAGCAAGAACAACCCAGGTTGTTCACCAAAAATGTGCCAGCATCTAAACATTCTTGCTTTTCAGATAAAGATACCAAGAGAATGAAGAAAATGTGATAATAGGAGTAAATTAGAATTTTACTTAAAATTGCATGCTCTATCTGAATCACGAAAGAAAAAAAATTGGGTTCAGTGTCTCTTTAATTAGACTCAGAGCATGTAATTTTTGAATTACTGATCCTAAATTATTAAGTGTTAAACTCTGCAAAGGGTTTAAATACATAGGCAAAGTGCTTCTTAAAAGATGCAAGCATTGCAGATCCCAAGCAGAACACAGCCAGTGAGCCAATCAGGAGTGGCAGTCGCACATAGCTTCCAATCACCAGCCCTATCCAGCTTAAAAGCTGCACAAATGCACACAGTATGGATTGCATCCAGCAGTTTTAGCACTCAGTACTGTTTGATTTTCAGAGCTCAACTTGTAACATAAGCCATAGCAAGATAGGGCCAGTAATGACAATATGACATGCTCTCAGGGGTCAAGTCCTACAAAAAAAGTGTGGGAACTCACCAAGACTTTCACCCCCCCCTCAAAATGAATACTGTTTTATATACACACACTTGCACCCACACACACTGTATCTATATGTATATAATCTATACACTTTGATTAATGAAAGCAAATTAAATCCAATGAAGGGTTGAATGGTTGCCTGAGAATCCTCCTCTCTCACCGAGTCTTGCCCACTTAAGGTGCAATAGTCCCTATTTCTGCTGAGGGGGCTAAATAATCACAGAGCAAGCCACACAGCAATGTAAGCAATATGTGCCCCACACAGTGAGGGGTGATCACACAGCAGGACCGCTGACAGGCTTGCATTTAGTGTATTGTAGGAAATGTTACTGCCCATTACTAGAGGATCTCACTATCCCTCTATCCAGACTGTGCTCCAGCTCCTCCCACTAGCAGCAGCAGTGTTTACTGAAGCATTTCTGTTCTCTGTCCAGAGGGAACTAGTTCCTCCTGCAAAAATAGTGCAGGAACTCCGTTCCCATGTGTTCCCGCTCGACTTAACTCCTGCATGCTCTAACTTCTGAGCCTGATAGAATTGATTTATACATTTAGCAAGTATAAGCAGTCAATCAAACTCCTACTGAGAGGCAGATATATGTATATACATAATATTATAGAGGTCTCTGTGTGGTATAGGGAGTCATTTGTAGAACAAATGATATCTGTGAATCTATGAGATCATAAGTGTGTTAAAAAGATACAGCCATGTGCTCTAAAGCACAGAAGTCATGAACATTAGAAATCTTTCACTGAATTGTGAATCTTTTCTCCCCTCGCATGAAAAAAATATTAAGACTTTAAATCATCCTGAGAGCGAACAGAGCAAGCTTAGCAGAAGCAGATGTAACCCGTTCACTGCAATGTAAAAGCCTCTGGCAGAACTGGGATTAGTAGGAAAATCAGAGGTTTTCAGTTCAAACATTATAATATTCTGCAGTTGGGAATACCTTAATTATACACACAGACATGCACACAAAACACACATATGTGAAGCCATTGCAGATACCATGTTTTTGCTTTTAAATGTACATCATCATTTTACTATTATAATCAGTTATTTGTAGAGCGCCAACAGATTCCACAGTGCTATAAACATAGGAATAATATACAAAGGTAGCATTTATAGGAGAGAAATGTGTTGAGGGCCCTGCCAAAAGTTGCACTGTAGTAAATCATCTCTCATAAATATGATCTACAAAACAGCTGAACTTGTAGGCTTACATTATAAGGGTGTGCAAGGAGATGACAATGGAGGAGGAGAGGAACTGAGGTAAGAAAGGTTAGCATATGTTGTTTGCATCCCTGAACTGTAGAGTCTTTAAAGAATGCTTGACACTATGAAAACTAGGGGGGAGTCCTGTGGAGCGAGGCAGAGAGTTCCTCAAAATAGGGGCCATTCTAGAGAAATCCTGTAGCTGTGGATGTAAGGAGGTAACAAGAAAGGAGGAGAGATGGAGGTCCAGGGCCGTACTGGGGAATCAGACCGGCCCTGGAAATTTGTATAGACCGACCCAGCCACGCCCCCTCCAGCCAAACCACGCCCCTCCAACACAGCCACGCCCCCTCCAACACAGCCCATACAAATTCTGAAACTTGCCACTCAGAAATAATGCTGCAGTGCTCCCCTCCCTGTTTTATTAAAACATAAGTACTGTACCAATGACAAAGCGCAGGGGGCATCAGGTAATTATGCAGCAGGCAGGGGGTGAGTGGAGAAAAGTATGATATGTGGGACAGGAGCAGAGATGTGAAATGGCTTTGAAAAAATCATGAGACTAATGTAATATAAATTACATTCTTAATATTAATTTGTAAAAACAACATATCTACATATAAAAAATAAATCCTGTAAATTTTGTTTCATAAATATATTTGTTAGCACTCTCTTAGCAATTCAACACTCACTAAGGGTGGAAGCCTGTCTGTCCTCAAAACCTGACACACTGCAGAGCATACAAACTAACATACACACATAGTAACACCATTACACAGCGTACACACACATGTACAGAGTCTCAAATACACAGCAACACACCCTGCAGAGCATACAAATAAACATGCACACACAGTCACACACCACATTCATGCAGACACACAACGACATGCACACACTACATTCATGCAGACACACAACAACATATGCACACACCACATTCATGCAGACACACAACAACATATGCAGACACACAACATACGCACACACCACATTCATGCAGACACACAACAACATACACACACACCACATTCATGCAGACACACAACATACACACACACACCACAACATACACACAACAACATACACACACACCACATTCATGCAGACACACAACATACACACGCACACACCACATTCATGTAGACACATAACATACACACACCACATACATGCAGACACACAGTATACACCCCCCATACACATAGATGCAGACACACAACATGCAGACACACAACATACACATAGATTCAGTCACAGCATGCACATACACAGCATATGCACACTACACATCATTCACTTTCTTATAGGCAGACACACAAAACATGAACATTCTACTACAACTAGGCATAGCATATACACATTTATTTAATACAGAAGGGACAAATAAGTACCACCCCACAGCTTTAATTTAGATGTGGCTGTTTTTTGTTTCAGGTAGTATAAACTGTGCTTAGCATTGTGTACCTGCAAATAGGAATAATAAAACGTTAGGTATGTCAGCCCAGTGTCACTGACCTGTACTGTAAGTGCTGAGTTCCAGGGATAATAAAACTTGTTTCCTTCCCTATGTGGTCATTCAAGCAGCCAATACATGAAGCATGGGGGGAGGGAGAGAGAGAGAGGGCAGCGTGCTGGCTGCTGCTGTAAATCTGTCAAAGCAAACTAGTGCGGCAGCTCCTGCTAATTACGAAACGACTAAGACAGTAAATAATGTAAACAAAACTGGCTGCTAGTTGTTCACTGGCTCAGCTGCCCCCAATAAATTAGTATAGTACCTTAAGTTCAGTTGCCAGCTGCTGTCCTGAAGTTCCCGCCGGCGGCCCGCCTCTGAGGTGAGGTCTCTTCAGACTTTCAGCTTGCCTCAGCCCTGGATGGTCTGGACCCTGGCTGCTCCCACTGTCTGTGTATCTGTCTGACTCTGCTCTGTCCACACATGTGACTCCACTTGCCGTGGCCTGACTCACTCCTGACTGAGTCCTGACTCCTGAGCTGATAACGCGAAGCACGCAGCCGCTCCCGCCTCCCAGGCTGAGGCTCCCACTCCCTCCACTATGTCACGTGGTGACGCGTGCTGGCAAGACACTCTCGTGACATCATCACAGCCGCTGGCCCGCCGCCCACCGCCCACCCACCTGCTAACCCGGCCAATAGGAACTTACAGTCACACAGTGAGTGACAGTAACTTAGTTCAGCCAGTTTTGGTAGTTGCGGTCGGAGTCAGAGTGAGGCAGCAGCGGTCGGATGGAGAGAGGGACAGGGGTTAAGGGGTCACAACAATATATAAGTTAGAAGTTTAATAATAATAAATAAAAATAACAACTTTAACTACAGTAACTACACGGATGCTGCTGCTGCAGCAGCAGTGGGTAGGGGAGGGTACTGTCATGAGATGCAGGACATATGCAGGACACAGCAATGATGGTACAACTCTATTTTATTACAGAGCATAGCAATACACATCCAGACAGGTTGATTGTACTAAACTAACTGCGACACAGACACCGGACCTAAGCCCCGCCCACATGCTAGTGACATCACATCCTGCTATCATCACATCTTCCCCTTTTTCAAAGACAAAGCATACATTCGCATATATTAAATAACAAAGTAAACCAACAGGGTATACAACAACATTTTGTTTTAGAACATTATAAAAACAGATAGATTAGAAAACATGAACAAATAAATTACATCCTGACTTGGACATCGGGGTAGACTACCCTAGTCCACAGTGACCATGGGATTATTCTGCCCATACTTCCGGTCACTGTTCTAGCTAAAGTCAGTCCCTGTATCGGGCCGGAAGCCTCACCACTCTTCCGCTTGATGTAACTTTGCATGAACTGTCCTCTGATACAGAAGATGGTGAACAAGAGTCTGCTGGAGGCAAAGATATATCCCCGCTATGATCTTGCTGAGGGGAAGGCACCTCTCTTAGAACAGGGGATCCCACCGGCGGTGGTACTGAGGTATCCGGTTCCAGACTCTCAGGTACAGGCTGAAGATGTCTTCGGTTACGGCGTGTAACCGTCCCTCCCTCTGTAAGGACTGTGTAAGACCTTGGTTCTGGAGAGCGGCCCACTACCGTAGCAGGCGTCTTCCATTTCTTCTCATCATCCAGTTTAATTCTGACACTTTGGCCCGCTTTCAGTTCCTGTAAAGGCCTGACAGAATGTCTCCTGTCGTAGAAGAAACGATAACCCTTTTTGGCCTCTTCATCCCTCCTAAGGACTTCGTCCCGAGGAACAGGGCCAGGCGGCTTGAAGACACCCACTGAGGGTAAAGTGGTGCGAATCTGGCGTCCTAGCATCAGCTGTGCCGGGCTAAACCCGGTGGCTTGAATGGGCGTCGCCCTGTATGACAAGAGGGCTAGGTACGGTTCAGATTGCTTTAGAATGAATTTTGTTGTTTGAACTGCCCTTTCAGCCATTCCGTTGGCCTGCGGATAATGTGGACTTGACGTGGAATGTACAAAATCATATTCCCTGCTGAAAGCACTGAACTCTGTAGAAGCGAACTGCATGCCATTATCACTCACCAGCTCCATTGGAATGCCCCAGCGGGCGAACAAGCTCTTCAGGCGAATGATAACGGCCTGACTTGTGATATCATTCAGGGGTGCTATTTCCAAATACCTGGAATAGTAGTCGATAACAACAAGAAACTTTTTCCCGTGCAGTTCGCACAAATCAGCAGCTATTTTCTGCCACGGCCCCGCAGGCAGCGGAGTAGACATTAAGGGCTCCCTTCTCTGAGTAGGCCGGCGTTCCCGGCAAAAGGCACATTTAGACACGTGATTTGCAATGTCGGAGCTGATCCCAGGCCACCACACAGCTGTAGCTGCTCTTTCTCTGCACTTTGTAATGCCTAAGTGGCCATCGTGAATCCTGTTTAACATCTCCTTCCTCATGCTGACAGGAATTACAATACGGTCTTGGAACAGCACCAACCCCTCCAGCTCCGTGAGCTGCGACCTCTCTGGCTGGTAAGCATTTAAAGACATCCAGGCTGCCCGGCTCTCGGGCCAGCCATCTCTTATGTACCTTATAACTTCTTGCAGATCTGTGTCCAAATATGTCTCTTTCTTTATCTCTTCCAGTTTCCTTGAAGAAATGGACTTAGAGGCCAGAACTGAATCAACATACACTTTTACATCCGACTCTGTGGAGGATTCTTCAGCAGCAGCCAGCGGGAGCCTGGACAGTGTATCTGCCACAACCAGCTGCTTCCCCGGCACATGCACTGCCTGAACATTGAACCTGAGTAGTCTCATTAAAAGTCTCTGGCATCTCAAGGGTGTTTTGTCGATGTCATAAGAATTGATAAGAGGGACTAGCGGTTTGTGGTCAGTTTCCAGACTAAATTTCTCCAAACCCACTAGATAACGCTGAAAGCGCTCACAGGCCCAAACTGCAGCCAGGCACTCTTTCTCAATTTGAGCGTATTTTGACTCCGCAGCCGTCAATGTGCGGGAACAGTAGGCGATGGGCTGTAGTTTGTTGTCATTCAGCTGCAGGAGTGCAGCCCCCAACCCATAACTGCTTGCATCAGCACTAACCACAGTCTTTTTTGAAGGGTCGTAGAACCCCAGCACTGGGGCAGACCCCAGCAGGGACTTAGCATGCAGGAACGCTTTTTCTTGTGAGGGTCCCCAGACCCAGGCAACATCTTTCTTAAGCAACTCTGTGATAGGGTGCAAAACTGTAGATAAATCTGGAAGAAACTTGCCCCCGTAATTTACAAGGCCCAATATCTGTCTCAGCTCATGTACATCAGAAGGGCTTTTCATCCGTTCGATAGCCTGAATTTTCTCGGGGTCCGGCTTGATGCCATCCCCGTTGATGACATGCCCAAAGTAGCATAATTCAGTTTTCCTAAAATGACATTTTTCTTTATTCAGCTTCAGCCCAGACTCTTTGATAGCCTGCAGCACACAACTCAAACGCTGATCATGCTCCTCCACTGTAGACCCATACACTAGAATGTCGTCCATGACGACTGCTGTGCCCACGTGGCAACTCAGGAGAGAACTCATTTCCCTTTGAAAGATCTCAGGAGCGGAGGATATCCCAAAGGGAAGTCTGCAGAAGCAGAACCGACCTACCGGAGTGATAAAGGTAGTCAGTTTGCGGCACTTTGGATCCAGGGGGATCTGCCAAAAGCCGCTAGAAGCGTCTAATGTGGAAAAGAACTTCGCCCCAGCCAACTTCGGGGCTATATCTTCCAATGTCGGCAGCACAAATCTCTCCCTCTTCACTGCCTCATTCAACCTTTTCAGGTCCACACAGATGCGCACCTTTCCGTTTTTCTTTGCAACTGGAACAATGGGGGCACACCAATCAGTTGCTTCAACAACCTCTTCAATAACCCCCATAGACTTCATGCGCATGAGCTCTTTCTCCACTTGAGGCATGAGCGGGAACGGAATTCTACGAGGAGTAGAAATACTGTACGGGACTGCGTCACTTTTAAGTGCTATACGGACAGGTTTGCAGCTCAGTAGGCCCAACTCGCCAAACATATCTTCAGAGATCTCATTCACTCTGGCCACGAGGCCCAAGTCACAGGCTGCTTTTCTGCTCAATAAACTGTTAACACACTGACCTCGGATCACATGCACCCACATGGTGAACTTCCTTTGTTTGTACTCACAGCTGGCAAGAAATTTCCCCACACAATCAATGCGGCCACCAGGACTATGAACATTTGTAGTAACCTTCGCCAGCTGGGGCTGTCGAGGCAGTTTCATAAATTCAGCAAAAGACATTACAGTGATATCTGCTCCTGTGTCAATCTTAAAATCAACTTTGGCTCCCATTACAGTAAAAGTAACTTTCCAATCTTCCTCTGAGCTTGTCCGTTCCACAACAGACCCCACAAAAGACACTTCCTGACCCTCCTGGTCACTGTCCACCTGCATCTCCTTAATGTATTCAGTTTTACACACCACTTCAAAATGGCCTATTCTGTTACATTTTCTGCATCTTTTATCTCTGGCCGGGCATATAGCACTCTGATCATGAGCCCGGTAGCACCGTGTGCATCGGCCATGTTGCGCCCATCCACTTCTAGGCCTTTCCAGTACTTTAGATCTACCGCTCACACTGTGCCTTTCACTAGTAATTTTCCTAGACTGTTGCACTTCATCCACAATACTCTCAGACCTCAGATCAGCACTTTGCTTTTTCACCAGTTCACTCTGGCGGGCCATCCTAATAGCCCCGTCTAACGTTAAATCAGGCTCTAACTGCAGCTTCAGGGAGACTTCAGCATCTGCAATTCCAATAACTATTCTGTCTCTGATTTGCTCTTCTTTAGCAACACCAAACTCACAGAATTCAGCTAATTCATACAGGCTGCGCACAAATGACTCCACAGATTCTCCCACACGCTGATTACGTTTGTGAAAACAAGCTCTCTCATGAATCACATTTCTTTTGGGCACAAAGTGGGCACTGAGTTTATCCATAACTATATCAAAGTTAACTTCGTCCCCTTCTTGGAAAGTAAAAGCATTGAACACTGGCTCTACATCTTTCCCCATAGAATATAAAAGAGAATTAACTTGTACTTCACCACTCTCCTTGTTCAGTTTGGATGCAATCCTGAAGCGCTGAAACCGCTGACGCCATGTGGGCCAAGCTGCAGGCTGAGAAAAGTCAAAAGGCTCAGGTGGGGTAAACTTTGACATCGTCATCATCAGAAACAGAAGCGTAGTCCAGAACTTCTGACACCATGTCATGAGATGCAGGACATATGCAGGACACAGCAATGATGGTACAACTCTATTTTATTACAGAGCATAGCAATACACATCCAGACAGGTTGATTGTACTAAACTAACTGCGACACAGACACCGGACCTAAGCCCCGCCCACATGCTAGTGACATCACATCCTGCTATCATCACAGGTACTACTAACTTGTATAAGGGACTGGTGTGGATACCTTTATCTTACCGGCCGGCGCGGCCGCAATTAGCAATATCAAAGCTGCAATAAATTAGACAGCAGCCCTGCCAGCCCTGCCAGCCCAGCTGAGCTGCCGGCCAGCGGCCCACCGGGATTTTTCCCGGTATCCCGGCTGCCCAATCCGGCCCTGCGGAGGTCATGAGTAGAGCGAAGGAAATGGGGAGAGAGTATCTGGAAACAAGGAATCAGAATTTTGTGTTTTATTCTGGAGGCTAGAGGAAGCCAGTGAAGGGATTGGCAGAGAGGTGCAGCAGATGAGGACTCGGAGTAACGTGTAAGGAAGATCCGCCTGGCAGAGACTTTCATTATGGATTTTAAAGGAGATAGACAGCAGCTAGGGAGACCAGAGAGGATGAAGCTACAATAGTAAAGGCGGGAAATGATGAGAGAGTGAATTAAAATCTTAGTTGTGCCTTGTGGGAGGAAGTGGCGAATTTTGGAGATGTTTTTATGGTGAAGACAGTGGGAGCTGGCCAAAGACTTGTCATTGTGTGACACAATGTAAAATTGCATCACTTTTGTGCCTTAAGCTGTCTTCAGAGGCGTATTTTAGTCCTTTACAGGTGTTGGTTGGTAAAGCTCTGCATCCTGATTAGTGATGTTGCAAACCTAAAAATTTGGGTTCGCGAAATGCGAACGCGAACTCCCGCAAAAGTTTGTGAACCGGCGAACCGGGCGAACCTCCATAGACATCAATGGGCAGGCGAATTTTAAAACCCCCAGGGACTCTTTCTGGCCACAATAGTGATGGGAGAGTTGTTTCAAGGGTACTAATACCTGGACTGTGGCATGCCGGAGGGGGATCCATGGCAAAACTCCCACGGAAAATTGCATAGTTGATGCAGAGTCTGGTTTTAATCCATAAAGGGCATAAATCACCTAACATTCCTAAATTGTTTGGAATAACGTGCTTTAAAACATCAGGTATGATGTTGTATCGATCAGGTAGTGTAAGGGTTACGCCCACTTCACAGTGACAGACCAAACTCCCGCAGCGGGTACAACATCATCATCATCACACCGTACGTCCATGTGTGTAATGCTGCCTGACTGAGACAAATCCCTGTTATCTACATCCTCTGGCAATAATGGTTGCGCATCACTCATTTCTTCCAACTGATGTGTAAATAACTCCTCTAACAGATCAAGTGAAGCGGCTGTGGTGCTAGTGTTGGTTGTGGCGGCAGGCGGGCGAGTGGTAACTTGAGAGGTGCTGCCCGAAGATAAGCTGGAGGAGGATGGTGCGTCAAGGTTCGGAGCGGAAGCTATAGAAGATTGGGTGTCCTGTGTTAAAAAGTCAACTATGTCCTCAGAACTTTTCTAGTTCATGGTACGTGGCCCCTGAACACTGGGCATTATTCTAGGGCCAAAGGGAATCACAGCACCATGACCATGACGGCACCTGTGGGGTGGCCTGCCTCTGCCTGTCATTTTTTTTTAAATGTACACTTACACTACTACTAAACAAGATATGAGTGGTGCTACTGGGCAAGTGGGCACAGTATACGCTGTGAGCCTGACACAAAAAAGCAGACTGATGTTTCACAGTCCAAAAAGTTTTTATTTTTTTAAATGTACACTTACACTACTATTAAACAAGATATGAGTGGTGGCACTGGGCAAGTGGGCACAGTATACGCTGTGAGACTGACACAAAAAAGCAGACTGATGTTTCAAAGTCCAAAAAGTTTTTATTTTTTTTAATGTATACTTACACTACTATTAAACAAGATATGAGTGGTGGCACTGGGCAAGTGGGCACAGTATACGCTGTGAGCCTGACACAAAAAAGCAAACTGATGTTTCACAGTCCAAAAACTTTTTTTTTTTTTAAATGTACACTTACACTACTATTAAACAAGATATGAGTGGTGGCACTGGGCCAGTGGGCACAGTATACGCTGTGAGCCTGACACAAAAAAACTGACTGATGTTTCACAGTCCAAAAAGTTTTTTTGTTTTTTTTAAATGTACACTTACACTACTATTAAACAAGATATGAGTGGTGGCACTGGGGAAGTTGGCCCAGTATAAGCTGTGAGCCTGAAACAAAAAAGCAGACTGATTTTTCACAGCCCAAAAAGTTTTTATTTTTTTAAATGTACACTTACACTACTGTTAAACAAGATATGAGTGGTGGCACTGGGCAAGTGGGCCCAGTATAAGCTGTGAGCCTGACACAAAAAAGCAGACTGATGTTTCACAGTCCAAAAAGTTGTTTTTTTGTTTTTAAATGTACACTTACACTACTATTAAACAAGATATGAGTGGTGGCACTGGGCAAGTGGGCACAGTATACGCTGTGAGCCTGACACAAAAAAGCAGACTGATGTTTCACAGTCCAAAAAGTTTTTATTTTTTTAAATGTACACTTACACTACTATTAAACAAGATATGAGTGGTGGCGCTGGGCAAGTGGGCACAGTATACGCTGTGAGCCTGACAAAAAAAAGCAGACTGATGTTTCATAGTCCAAAAAGTTTTTTTTTGTTTTTAAATGTACACTTACACTACTATTAAACAAGATATGAGTGGTGGCACTGGGCAAGTGGGCCCAGTATAAGCTGTGAGCCTGACACAAAAAAGCAGACTGATGTTTCACAGTCCAAAAAGTTTTTATTTTTTTAAATGTACACTTACACTACTATTAAACAAGATATGAGTGGTGGCACTGGGCAAGTAGGCACAGTATACACTGTGAGCCTGACACAAAAAAGCAGACTGATGTTTCACAGTCCAAAAAGTTTTTATTTTTTTAAATGTACACTTACACTACTATTAAACAAGATATGAGTGGTGGCACTGGGCAAGTGGGCCCAGTATAAGCTGTGAGCCTGACACAAAAAAGCAGACTGATGTTTCACAGTCCAAAAATTTTTTTTTTGTTTTTAAATGTACACTTACACTACTATTAAACAAGATATGAGTGGTGGCACTGGGCAAGTGGGCACAGTATACGCTGTGAGCCTGACATAAAAAAGCAGACTGATGTTTCACAGTCCAAAAAGTTTTTTGTTTTTAAATTTACACTACTGTTACACCAAATATGAGTGGTGGCACTGGGCAAGTGGGCACAGTATAAGCTGTGAGCCTGGCACACATGCTGGTAGGCAACTGCAGTTAGATTACACAAGCAGACTGATGTTTCACAGTCAAAAAAGGTGTTTTTTTTTAAATTTACACTACTGTTACACCAGATATGAGTGGAGGCACTGGGCAAGTGGGCACAGTATACGCTGTGAGCCTGGCACACACGCTGGCAGGCAGGCAACTGCAATTAGATTACACAAGCAGACTGATGTTTCACAGTCCAAAAAGTTTTTTTTTTTTTAAATGTACACTTACACTACTATTAAACAAGATATGAGTGGTGGCACTGGGCAAGTGGTCACAGTATACGCTGTGAGCCTGACACAAAAAAAGCAGACTGATGTTTCACAGTCCAAAAACTTTTTTTTTTTTTTAAATGTACACTTACACTACTATTAAACAAGATATGAGTGGTGGCACTGGGCAAGTGGGCCCAGTATAAGCTGTGAGCCTGAAACAAAAAAGCAGACTGATGTTTTACAGTCCAAAAAGTTTTTTTTGTTTTTAAATGTACACTTACACTACTATTAAACAAGATATGAGTTGTGGCACTGGGCAAGTGGGCACAGTATACGCTGTGAGCCTGACACAAAAAAGCAGACTGATTTTTCACAGCCCAAAAAGTTTTTTTTTGTTTTTAAATGTACACTTACACTACTATTAAACAAGATATGAGTGGTGGCACTGGGCAAGTGGGCCCAGTATAAGCTGTGAGCCTGAAACAAAAAAGCAGACTGATGTTTTACAGTCCAAAAAGTTTTTTTTGTTTTTAAATGTACACTTACACTACTATTAAACAAGATATGAGTGGTGGCACTGGGCAAGTGGGCACAGTATACGCTGTGAGCCTGACACAAAAAAGCAGACTGATGTTTCACTGTCCAAAAAGTTTTTTTTGTTTTTAAATGTACACTTACACTACTATTAAACAAGATATAAGTGGTGGCACTGGGCAAGGGGGCACAGTATAAGCTGTGAGCCTGACACAAAAAAGCAGACTGATGTTTCACAGTCCAAAAAGTTTTTTTTGTTTTTAAATGTACACTTACACTACTATTAAACAAGATATGAGTGGTGGCATTGGGCAAGTGGGCACAGTATACGCTGTGAGCCTGACACAAAAAAGCAGACTGATGTTTCACAGTGCAAAAAATTTTTTGTTTTTAAATTTACACTACTTTTAAACCAGATATGAGTGGTGGCACTGGGCAAGTGGGCACAGTATACGCTGTGAGCCTGGCACACACGCTGGCAGGCAGGCAACTGCAATTAGATTACACTAGCAGACTGATGTTTCAGTTGAAAATTTTTTTTTTTTAAATTTACACTACTGTTACACCAGATATGAGTGGTGGCACTGGGCAAGTGGGCCTGGCACACACGCTGGCAGGCAGGCAACTGCAATTAGATTACACTAGCAGACTGATGTTTTACAGTCAAAAAAGTTTTTTTTTTTAATTTACACTACTGTTACACCAGATATGAGTGGTGGCACTGGGCAAGTGGGCCTGGCACACACGCTGGCAGGCAGGCAACTGCAATTAAATTACACAAGCAGATGTTTCACAGTCAAAAAAGTTTTTTTTTTTAATTTACACTACTGTTACACCAGATATGAGTGGTGGCACTGGGCAAGTGGCTTGGCAGGCAGGCAACTGCAATTAGATTACACAGGAAAAAAAATAAAATAAAAAAAATGATGTTCTAGCCCTAAAAAGGGCTTTTTGGGGTGCTGTCCTTACAGCAGAGATCAGATGAGTACTTCAGGACTGTAGTGGACACTGAATACACTAGCCTAGCTATCAATTTCCCTATTAAATCACCAGCAGCTACACTATCCCTCCTCTCACTAACAATGCAGCTTCCGAATGAATCTAAAATGGCTGCTGTTCACGAGCTGGGAGGGTCTGGGAGGGAGGGTCTGCTGCTGATTGGCTGGAATGTGTCTGCAGACTGTGAGATACAGGGTCAAAGTTTACTCAATGATAACGAATAGGGGGCGGATCGAACATCGCATATGTTCGCCCGCCACGGCGAACGCGAACATGCTATGTTTGCCGGGAACTATTCACCGGCGAACTATTTGCGACATCACTAATCCTGATACAGGACGCTGCCATCTTGGAGCCAACATATTTTTGCACCCTGTGACAGAAGTAAACATTCACAGTTCAGTGATACTGCTGTTATTTCACAGATGTCTTGTACAGTTAGCACACACTAGAGAACAGGAATTTTACATTTTTACTGTTTTATACAAAGTTTAAAAGTTGCTAAACAAAAAGGCCACATGAATAATATTGAGCAATGCACCCACCGCAAAAATTTAAAGCTCAAACTCTGTCATTTATACAAACCCAAAACACAAAATACAGCAGTAAAAAAGCTGGCAGCATTACTGATCTGAGAAAAACACTATTTCTATCACAGAGATTAAGAATACCAAAGTTCCAAGATGGTGACGCCCAGTAAGAAAATGTGGATCTTCACCGACCAGCACCAAACGAGGACTAAATTAAAGAACTTCAGAAGAAAGCTGTAAGAATAGGAGGGTCCTTATAGTCTTGTGCAACGGTTTAATGTCCCTTTAATACACATGCGTCTAGATTACAAGTGGCGCTGTCATGAAGACCTCATGATTTTAGGATGGGCTCATTTTTTCTTTCTTTGCTTTTTCTCCACTGCTATTTACTACTCTGTACCAAAACTATCTAAAAAGGAAAACTTTTGGGAAGAATAATTTTTATTACCCAAACCTGGTGAAACAAATATATTGGGTGATCGTCTCTTTTCAAGACAGTGAAGTTCATGAGACTAAGATGTCAACATGAGTGACAGAAAACAGTCGTCCTAGGAAGACATCAACCTGAGGTGACACTCTGATAGATCTAATAACATGTTTTAGTCACATTTGTTTTATTTGGTGACACAATATAACAGACATGTCATGTGTGGTATCAAAATAATCCTTATGATGTCATTAGAGAGAGTATTACAAGTAAAAAGACAGAAGAGCGCTAACTTCAGGACTTCGGCTATTACAACCACTCCAGCTCCTCCCCACAGACTTCTGTGGGGAGCTGAAGAAATGCCTATTAGTTATCGGTCGCGCTCTAACCCAATATGGCGCTTAAAGGGACAGTATACACCAATTTCATATAACTGCATGTAATAGACACTACTATAAAGAATAATATGCACAGATACTGATATAAAAATCCAGTATAAAACCATTCAAAAACTGACTTAGAAGCTTCCAGTTTAGCTCTGTTTAAAAGGTTACCGGAACACCAACTGCAAGTGGGAAATAGCAGACACTCCCCCTCCCCTTCCTTTGCATATGAAAAGACCCTTTACACAAACAGAAGCAAGCTGGAATAGGTATACGTCGGTATTCTCCTAAAACTTTGGGGCTTGGTTAGGAGTCTGAAAATCAGAGCAATGTTCTTTAAAAAAAGCAAAACTATCCATTTAAAAAAACAAAAAAAACAAAAAAACAAATAAACTTTTATGCAAAGAAAAAAGAGTATATAATGTCCCTTTAAGTTGAAGGTGCGTTAGGAATACTTTTCCTATGTTCTTCACATAGAAGGCTCTTTTTATTTTTAAACAGATAGTATATATATATATATATATATATATATACAGTAATGTGCAAAAGTCTTAGGCCATCATTAGATTTGTTGTCTTAACTAAGTTTTAATGATCATGAAATAGTAGAACAAATACAGGTGTTAGTATAGAAGGTAGATAGCAAGAAAATCAGCACCAGGCTGAGTAGGTGTTTTAAAATTCAAATTTATTACGTAGATTTAAAAGCAATACAACATGTTAGCCAAATTGGGAGGGTATATGGCAGACCCAGCTAACGCGTTTCAGCATCGGCCGTAGTCATAGTTGCTATCTGCCTTCTATACTATCACTGGGGAAGGTGAGCACAGGCATTTCCGGAAAAGGATCAGGACTCCGGAGACCTAGGAACGGAGAAACAGGAGAATGGATGAGATCGAGTGGGTGTGACGTCATCAGACATCGCCAGAGGTCGAGGAAGGGAGAGAGAGTTACTTGCATGCAGCAGGACAGAAGCAGGCTCTGTGTGAGCATCCGAGTGAGGCAACGTGGTAAAAGGGTTTTACCTGCTCCTGTGGACCGACCTAGCCGACAACGAGAAGAGCACTAATAGAACCTGACAGACCGGTAAGCCTCAGGCCCACTTCAGCAAATACATAGGGGCTTGGAATACAGACCGCTTTACTTACATACAGAAGGGACATCAGTGCACACTGAGCAGCACACCCCCTGCAGCATAGGTCTCCTGAGTATCAACACATGAATTTATATATACCTACACCCCAGTCAGTTATACCTATAGGTGCTGAGGCTCACACTGACTTTCTAAATACAGGTGTTAGCAATTACATTAATTAAGGCTCCATTCCATTTCTGTTTTTTAATACTGCATACAAATATCCTTTATTTCCTGGTTGTATTCTAATAAAGAGACTGAGAAATAATTATATATGGTCATTATACCATTGCTAAAACAACAAGTCTAATGGTGGCCTAAGACTTTTGCACAGTACTGTGTGTATATATATATATATATATATATATATATATATATATATATATTATACACACATAAAATTATTATTTGTAAAATATATATCTATACCTATATAACTATATACTATATAATATAACTAGATAGATAGATAAATATATGTGTTAAAATAAAAAGAATATTTTTTTTCTAGGTGTAGAACAGGATTTTCAAGTAATTCTATTCAAAACATGTTAAAAATGAATTTAAATAATATTGAAAGTTAAAGGACTCAAATATATATATATATATATATATATATATATATATATATATATATATATATATATTTCTCCCTCTGGTGAACTACTGAGCAATTATAAGAGTGCTGAAATCCCTAACTTTATATACTTCGGTATAATTATCTCCTTTATGCCCAATAGTTTTTTTACACATATATATATATATATATATATATATGTGTGTGTGTTTATCTATGTCTGCACATACATATTTACACATATAAAAAACATAAATACACATGTATACATTTATTCAGAATAACAAAGGTGTTTACTGTGTGCCTTTAAAGCATTCAGCACTAGTTAGCTAATAATATGGTCGCCAACAGACTTGTGCATTCAGATTTGGACAAATGTAAAAAAAATAAAAATGTTTTTTTGTTTATTTGTTACATTTGTCTGAAAGCAAATAATGTAATGAAAAAGTAATGAAAAAGGAAAGAACAAATGCATGAGACAAACCATTTTATTGATTAGTTTGTTGGATAAAAACTGTTACTCTAAAAGGTGGGAAAGGCTTCAAAAGTTCAAATTCACACTTCAAGCATTCTCCTTGTCAGCTGATCGATTCCTGTGCCAAACAGGATTTAAGCTTCACTTTTGTTCTAAACCAATCCTTAGATATTTTTTTGTGCTGCTGTTGACTTGTATCAGTAGCACTTACTACTACTTTAACTTTAAGTTTAAGCTGCTGTCCAAATGCCCCTTTGCGGCTCTGAACACATTCCCCATAAGAAATAAACATCTAATGGATTTTTGCAAACAATTTCCAATGACTTCTTAAAGAATATAGAATGAAAAAAGAAAGATTGTTTGTGATGATTGATTTAAAATAAAACAAATGTTTTTTTTGTCTGTGCACATAAATAGCTACCAACACCTGCAGTCTGAGCATTAAAGGGACATAAAACCCACATTTTTTCTTTCATGATTGAGATAAAGCATACAATTTTAATCAAGTTTCCAATTTACTTCTGTTATCATTTACTTCTGTTAGCTAAATTGTTTTATTCTCTTTGTATCCTTTGTTCAAAAGAATAACTAGGTTGATTCAGGAGCAGCAATGCACTTCTTAGAGCTAGCTTCTGATTGGTCGTTGGTTCACCCGCTGTCTTCAGCTAGCTTCCTGTAGTGCACGGTTGCTCCTTCAACAAAATAACTAGCTATAGGGGGCGCCCTAAATCAACCAAAAATATATACAAGGGTGGAATTGACTTGAGACATATGCTAAAAAAAATGCATATATTAATATGTTCTTAAAAAGTCATGTGGAGCATAAAGAATCACAAAATATATGCAGCTAACAAGAAATGTTGGGGATAGAAAAAAAGTAAAGCATATAATCAGATATCAACAGTCCTTGTAGTATGTGGGATCCTATAGAATGATATGTCCAGGCTCAGACAGCTCTCTGTGAAGGGATATCAGGTCCAAATCCCCAAAGTCTGCAATCTGTGGATGTCAAACATAAAAAGGGGCGCAACGTAGCCTAGTATTGCCAGTAGAATGATGTAATGAATACAGATATCAAAATACACTCACATGTGGTGCTGCACCTATAGAGTGTGGTGCAAATAGAGCAGGCTGCCCTCCCCGTGGTGCACCAACAGTGTGGGTAATAGTCCTCTGGAAGATTCTCTCCAAGCGAGGGTATGAGATAAAAAGATGATGATGTGAAGCAGGTTGTAAGATAAAAAACTTACATTTATTTAAAATGTTTAAAATAAGCAACGCGTTTCTCAGCTTGCTTATATCTCATTGTATCAACGTTGCAAGATGTGCTTCTGTATATAATCAATATACGTAAGCACATTTTGCAACGTTGATACAATGTGATAATATATTCGGTTTAAAGATCTACACCATTGATGTTGCGATCTCTTTCAAGCATTGTTTGGTGTTGCTTTGATTGTGTGCTTTATTTGTTATTTACATATATTTTATATTGGTTTATTTTATGTATATAATTAACCACCATATATAAAACAGATATATGTATAAGTATGATTGCATACAAATAATCCTTCACATGATATTATTCCATTTTTGACACATTGATATATGCTTTGTAGGAATGTTATGCAAATGTTTATGCACCAGTGATTGACACTCCCTGATTGGTTTGTGACCTCCCACCTAGCCAGGTGTGTCTAATTGTAATTAGAGTTGATGATTGGCTTTATATAGCAGGGTTTTATTTGTATTTTTATAAGCCTGGTGAAACAGCCTACAAGCTGAGAAACGCGTTGCTTATTTTAAACATTTTAAACAAATGAATTACAACCTGCTTCAAATTATCATCTTATTATCTCATAGCCTCGCTTGTATGATTCCAGCCTTCTCTATTTGCACCACGCTCTATAGGTGCAACACCAAATGTGAGTGTATTTTGATATCTGTATTCATTACATCATTCTGTTTGACATCCACAGATTCCCTCAGCAAATAATACTAAAAGAATTAAGCACATTTGCTAATTTAAGCAAATTAGAAAGTATTTTCAATTTGTATTTTCTAAACAATGAAAGAAAAAAATGTGGGTTTCATATTCGTTTTAAGAATTAGCAGTTTCATAAATAGAGCTAATAATTTAACTACCTGAACTTGTGTGTCCTTTAAAGGAGCACTGATGTCAACATTAAACTTTCTTGATTCAGATAGTGGGGCCGATTTAACAAACCGTAAACCGGCCGCAATGCATCTGTTTCCGCGCAAGCCTTCAGGCTCACCGGAAGCAGGAGTTTAGAAGCAGCGGTTTTAACTCTTAACTCATACACCTCCTCTGAGGCGTCGGACACGTGTACGATCGAGCTGATTGACACCCCCTGCTAGCGGACAATTGGCCGCGAATCTGCAGGGGGCGGCATTGCACAAGCAGTTCACCAGAACTGCTTGTGCAATGTTAAATGCTGACAGCATATGCTGTCAACATTCATCAATGTCTGACAGACATGATCGCTACAGCGTATCATGTCCGACAGATGGTAAATCGTCTCCAGTGCCTGTAGTTTTAAAAGACTCCAATTTACTTGCATTTTCAAATTTTGCAGTGGTTTCATATGCACACATTCTGAGGCACTATTTTTCTTTTGTATGCAGATCTCTTGCAACACTGTGATTAATTTTATATCCACCTATAAACAGATAACTTTACTATCCCTTTAGTGAAACAATTGGTTCATTTACAGGTTTTCACAAGGACAAAGCTTTTAGTGTGATTGATTTTTTTATCACAAGTATTTCTCTGTATTATTTATTGAAGTAGATAACGACATCAATACTTACAGAGTCTTTCTATTGTAATTATGATTTTTTACATTTTTATGTCTTTTTTTCTTATATTGATCAGGTTTACTGAGAAGAATGAGTTTTGCCAATATTATTTAATTCAGATTTCTTGGAAACTTGAATTTTATGTTTTCGAAAAATTATTTTATAGTATGACGTAATAGTTCAGTTCTACTAGTTTTCATTTTAAAGTACACAATTATTTGAACTGACAAAAAAAAAATACTTTCTAATTTTGATTTGCAAAACTGGGGAATGGGTAATAAAGGGATTGTCTATCTTTTTTTACCGGTGCCTTCCCCTTTCTTCTTTTTAACCCCTTAATGACCGAGGACGTGCAGGGTACGTCCTCAAAACAAAGGCAGTTAACGCCTGAGGACGTACCCTGCACGTCCTCGGTGTGGAAAGCAGCTGGAAGCGATCCTGCTCGCTTCCAGCTGCTTTCCGGTTATTGCAGTGATGCCTCAATATGGAGGCATCCTGCAATAACAATGTATGGCCATCCGATGCAGAGAGAGCCACTCTGTGGCCCTCTCTGCACCGGAGATCGGTGGCTTCCTTCCTTCGTTGGTGGGTGGGAGCAGTACCGGGAGGCGGGTGGCGGCCATCGATGGCCCTGGAGATGTGCAGGGGGGCGGGATCGTGGGCGGGGATGTCCGGGGGCGCGCACGGGCGCGCGCGCGTGCACGATAGGGAGGGGGCGGGCGCATGCACGGGGAGGGAGCGGGTGGGAACGCTGCACTACAGAAAATATTATTCGTAATAGGATAGGTAATCAAGTTTATACCGCTAAAAAATTTTTTAAAAAAAAGCTAAATCAGGGGGTGTTGGGTTGGTATGTGGGAGGGAAGCTACACTACAGAAAAAAAAACAGTGAAAAAAAAAAACAGAAAACATTTTTTCTGCAAACTGGGTACTGGCAGATAGCTGCCAGTACCCAAGATGGCCCCCAAAAAGTCAGAGGGGGACGGTTAGAGAGGTGTTTGGGGGGGATCAGGGAGGTTGGGGGATAAGGGGGATACTACACAGCAGCATATGTGAATATGCTATACAATTTTAAAAAAACAACAACAAAGATTCCCTTTATTTTTGTACTGGCAGACTTTCTGCCAGTACTTAAGATGTCGGGGACAATTGTGGGGTGGGGGAGGGAAGGGAGCTGTTTGGGAGGGATCAGGGGGTGTGATGTGTCAGATGGGAGGCTGACCTCTACACTAAAGCTAAAATTAACCCTGCAAGCTCCCTACAAGCTACCTAATTAACCCCTTCACTGCTAGACATAATACAAGTGTGATGCGCAGCGGCATTTAGCGGCCCTCTAATTACCAAAAAGCAATGCCAAAGACATATATGTCTGCTATTTCTGAACAAAGGGGATCCCAGAGAAGCATTTACAGCCACTTGTGCCATAATTGCACAAGCTGCTTGTAAATGATTTCAGTGAGAAACCTAAAATTGTGAAAAATATTACGTTTTTTTTAATTTGATCGCATCTGGCGGTGAAATGGTGGCATGAAATATACCAAAATGGGCCTAGATCAATACTTTGGGTTGTCTACTACACTACATTAAAGCTAAAATTAACCCTAGAAGCTCCCTACATGCTCCCTAATTAACCCCTTCACTGCTGGGCATAATACACGTGTGGTGCGCAGTGGCATTTAGCGCCCTTCTAATTACCAAAAAGCAACAACAAAAGCCATACATGTCTGCTATTTCTGAACAAAGGGGATCCCAGAGAAGAATTTACAACCATTTATGCCATAATTGCACAAGTTGTTTGTAAATAATTTCAGTGAGAAACCTAAAGTTTGTGAACAAAATTGTGAAAAAGTGAACATTTTTTTTTATTTGATTGCATTTGGCGGTGAAATGGTGGCATGAAATATACCAAAATGGGCCTAGATCAATACTTTGGGGTGTCTTCTAAAAAAAATATATATACATGTCAAGGGATATTCAGGGATTCCTGAAAGATATCAGTGTTTCAATGTAACTAGCGCTAATTTTTTTAAAAAGGGGTTTGGAAATAGCAAACTGCTACTTGTATTTATGGCCCTATAACTTGCAAAAAAAGCAAAGAACATGTAAACATTGGGTATTTCTTAACTCAGGACAAAATTTAGAAACTATTTAGCATGGGTGTTTTTTGGTGGTTGTAGATGTGTAACAGATTTTGGGGGTCAAAGTTAGAAAAAGTGTGTTTTTTTCCATTTTTTTCTCATATTATATAATTTTTTTAATAGTTAATTATAAGATATGATGAAAATAATGGTATCTTTAGAAAGTCCACTTAATGGCGAGAAAAACGGTATATAATATGTGTGGGTACAGTAAATGAGTAAGAGGAGAATTACAGCTAAACACAAACACCGCAGAAATGTAAAAATAGCCTTGGTCCCAAACGGACAGAAAATGGAAAAGTGCTGCGGTCATTAAGGGGTTAAAGGGATATGAAACCCACATTTTTTCTTTAATGATTCAGATAGACCATGGGATGTTAAACAACTATCTAATTTACTTCTGTTATCGATTTGTCTTCGTTCTCTTGGTATCTTTTTTTAAGGCATGTAAGCTCAGGAGCCGACCAATTTCTGTTATCCATTTACATGAACACTAGAAGGCATCACTATTTCCTGCCAGGTACTGCTCCAGGTGCCTACCTAGGTATCTCTTCAACACAGAATATCATGGGAACAAAGCGAATTGGTAATAGATGTAAATTGGAAACTTTTGTTAAATAGTATGTTCTTTATGAATCAAAATTTTTTTTTTTTTTTGGGGTTGCATAAACCTTTAAGATATGTATAAGTTAATGTATATTTTATATTCTTGCCAGCAATCTGTGCTTTATGATTCCATAGGGACCAATAAATGTGTATATTGTGTACTGATTCGTGCTTATCATACCTGTGCACATAGAGGGAAACTTACTCATTACTTAGTTAAAAATTAGTAGCACATATATCTCCTGAGGGCAAAAATAGCCACTCACTAGTAATCTGCAGACAAACAGGTTCCATGAGAGACAGGACTGAAACATGTACAAATTCTGAAAGGATAAGCAGTTCAACTGGAAAATGTGTATCAGACTTGTGTGGGAGGCAGATGGGATTTGTGTGGACAGCTTTATGATAGTTTTATACATCATTGTAAGGTTTTTTTTTGCACTGTAATGATTGCAGTGTCACTTTCAGGCTAGGTTTTGTCTGGAAGTAAAAAGTGACTTATCTAGATAGGGGACCAGCTGTACTGAAAGGGTCTGTGTACCGCAGCCTTACATTTTATCAATCACCTCAGTGTAACATGAAACTGTCACTCTGCTGATTTAAGGGCTATACTGTTGCTAAATCACCACCAGGAGACCTGGCTGTGAGCCCTGAAAAATGAAGGATAGGAATTCTTAAAAGCAAAATAAAAAAGCAGCAGCATAGGGTGACCTTATTACTATAAGGCTGGGCAGAAATGGAAAAAGGCAATATACTATAAATTATTACAGTGACAAACTGGTAAGGAGGTTCCTTCCCATCATCTTATACAGGGACAGCTCAGGTGAAGAAGTCTTACTGAATGATTGGTTATCTGATGAAAGTAACACATGCAGAAGCAAGGAATACCCACTCAGCCATTAGATATTCAACGCGAAAATCTCATACTCATGTCATATATAGCATGCCATTTACTGATCCTAGCGCACGATGGGCTCGAGTACAAGTGAAGATTAGCTGATAGCACAGGGCACATTATCTTGCTAAAATGCCTGGTATTACAAGAAGATGGTTAAATATTTTAACTAAAGCATCTTAATGCAGCCAATTATTATTTAGCTTGCCCTATACTTTTAATAGATACCGCAGAGAGTGCTATTAGCTTGCTCATTGTGCTCAGTTTACAAGTGGTGCGTTAAGTGGTGCTCTTGAGCGCAATCCAAACACCTCTATACAATGTAATACCTGAAGTAAACCATTATTATTATTATCAACAGAATAGCACAGAACTACATTAAAGGGACACTAAACTCAACATTTTTCTTTCATGATTTAGGTAGAGAATACAGTTTTAAATAGCATTCCATTTTACTTCTATTATCTAATTTGCTTCATTCTTTAAATATCCTTTGTTGATGAAATAGCAATGCACATGGGTGAGCCAATCACACAAGGCATCAATGTGCAGCCACCAATCAGCAGCTGCTGAGCATATCTAGATATGCTTTTCAGCAAAAAATATCAAAAGAATGAAGCAATTTAATAATAATAATAGAAGTAAATTAGAAAGTTGTTTAAAATTGCATGCTCTTTCTAAATCATGAAAGAAAAAATGTGTGTTTCATGTCCCTTTAAGAGCACTCAAGCTATATCTGTAATGAATTTTACTGCAATGTAATGTGAGGGATATAGCGCTTCCATGCTATGTGACATGCAGATATTAGTGTGTCCTACCTAGACTATAGCTCAAAAGATACAAAATTTATTTGAATTATGACAATAATAATATGCGCAACAAAAATAGAAGCACTATTGATTGTGCTTGAGCACTATTAACACACAATAAAGAGTAAAATAGAAAGAGTTTTCAAAAATAAGATATTTTATTAGGGTCTCCATTGTAAATAAATCCAATTTTAGGGACCATATATCCCAGTTGGGCATATTTTAAACCTTGTGCAGATCTCAGTCAATGGGGCCGATTTACCAAGCGGTCAATCGGCCCCAATGATGCTATTTCCATGCGAGCCTTTAGGCTGGTCGGAAACAGCAGTTAAGAAGCAGCGGTCTTAAGACTGCTGCTCCTTAACTAGTCCACGGCCTCTGAGGCGACAAACAGAAATCAGCCCGAACGAATACGATCGGGTTGATTGACACCCCATGCTAGCGGCCGTGAATCTGCAGGGGGCGGCATTGCACAAGCATTTCACCAGAACTGCTTGTGCAATGCTAAATGCCGACAGCATATGTTGTCGGTATTCAGCGATGATCATGTCCACCTGACATATGATAAATCGGCCCTAACATGTCTGTCTGTTCAGGACAGTAACCAAAAAATACCCAAAATACTAGATGCTAAAATTATATTAAACAATACAAGATCAGAATTGTGACAAATACCCCGGCTACCCCTACTGGGTAGCTCCATCAAACTTGTCCTGCTTCCTCCCTGCCGACTGCAGCTATGTAGCTGGCAAGTTACCACAGCCTGTAGCCACCCCTGATGCCCGTCAGCACCAGTATTTAGGGTCCCACCCTGTGGCAGACTCCGGCTACCCAGACTAGGTAGCTCTGCCAGAGGGTCCTTCCTCTGCCTGGAACAGGCTGCTATGTAGCCCAGGAAAGTGATTTTAGCTGGAGCCCACCCAAATAACTAGATATACTAGCATTCAGGTAAAACAGGAAATTATTTTATTGGCAAACACACACTCCTTTTATACACAAAGCTCATCTTGATAAGACACTGGACAATCCCACAATTTTCCCGCCATTCCCGCCCCTCCAGACAGACCGGTGCCACCATAACAGCCATAGTCCCACAGAATACCAAGACCCAGGTGTGATGGTTTCTGGGTGATCCTGGGGGAGCGGCGGTACTTCCAGGGTGTCATTTGAAATCTCTCGGTCCCAGCAACAGAGCCATCCCCTGGGAGCGGAGGTAGTCATCCAAAAAGCCTTGTGATTCGTTACTGGGGACTGGAGATACAGTCCGTTGAAGACTTGAAGTTATGGGGGTAGGGGTGTCCAAAAACCCTATTTCCCAAAGGAGCTCCCCTCAGCTAATCCCCCCACCTCTTGTCCTCCCTAGGGGCTACCAATCCCCAAAAGAGCGGAGCTCTGGGGCAAAGGGCCGCTGGAGTAACCGGTAAAGCTAGCGGGTGTTCTGCTGTTCTGTGGCAGACTGGGAGTTCCAGGAGCCCGGCCAGCCTGAGAGGGGTTAGGCGGGTGTCAGTTGTAAGGTGGCCGACCGGGAGTTCCAGGAGCCCGGCCAGCCTAGGAGGGTTTATCCTGGTCATAGATCAGTTCTTCCATGACCAAGTGTACATAGCAAAACAATACATAGCACGCATCTCAGAGATTCCATAAGCCATGAAATGGCCAAATCTAACGTAACAGGGAGTGAGCCATGTAGTAGGGGATGGTGGGTAACCTTAGCTGTCTGGTATCCGTGACAAGCATATTTCTCAAAATAAATTGAAGCTCCAGATTTATGTAACTTGCAACATTGACATAAGTTGTTTTGATCTGATATAGAAAATTGCATCCGCACTTTCTTACCAAATTCAATTTCTGCTATGTATTTCTAGGTGTATATGTGATTAACATCAAGAACCCATCACTTTGAAGCTTTGTATTTCAGACCTACGGCTTGTTTTGTCATTAAATAAAGTTGAGGAAACACTAGGCAAACTTTATTCCATTCAACATTTTCATGAAGTTGGGTGCTGCTTTCTTTGCTGCAACTTTGGTTAAATTGCTTGTATGGGCATTATAAAAATGTCACATTTTACATCTTAACTGAATAATATTAGACTATGTATACATATCAAACGTTACCTGGCTTTAAGGGTCATTGAAAACTAAATACATTTTATAAGCATAATATTTAGACTCAGTCTACAAAATACACAGAACAGAGCACAACTCTGACTCAAATGTATTTATTAAAACATCCAGCAAGTGTTATAACAATGGCATTTACTTAATATGAATGATTAAAAGCACATCAGAATGCTTGTTCAGTCTTTGCAGTTTGCTAAATCATCAACCGCTCCAAATGGGGGTTCAGTTTCTTCCACACTTCAAGGCAGCTGCTTCAACCGCCTCCCAGTTATAAGACGCACGTCACTGTTTGTTTACGGAAACTTGCGTAGGACAGATATACTCTACATAGGCTTTTAAGATACATAATTTGTTTCTGTCTGTCCATCTAGTATCCATCTGTCTTTCTATTGGTATGTTGCAAGTGAGTAATCCCAGTCCAGCCATTACGGGTGCACGCTGTTAATACATTAATTATTATTTGTGATAAATACAGATTTGGAGCTTTTAGTTTAGTCTGAAAAAGGTGACCTGTTAGATTAAGTTAACTGTTTTGTGATTATAGATAAAAAAAATAAAAAAAAATCTCCAGAAATGATTTTGTGTTAAAATAGTTGAGTTAAAGATAAAAAGTTCTATTACAGTCAGTGACTATTTTTAACAAAATAACCTTCTCTGTATCCAGTTTGGACGATCTTTAATCGCTTGACTTTGAGTCATTCTGTTTATCTCCATTCTGTCCCTCACTGACACACTATCCTCAATTATCACTCTCAAAGAGACAGACAAGTAAGACAAATTGAATTTTTCTTCATCAGCCAATGGTTTCAATAACCTTTGTGACAAGACTTGCTTGCTTCCCCCATGGTGCAGTGTCAGCCTGGGATTAGTCAGTGCTGAGAGCTGTCCTGTACATTGCACTGCCTTATATTTAATCGAGAGAATGTCCAATATGTTGTTAAAGTGACACTAAACCCAAATTTTTTCTTTCATGATTCATATAGAGCATGCAATTTTAAGCAACTTTCTAATTTACTCCTATGATCAATTTTTCTTTGTTCTCTTGCTATCTTTATTTAAAAAGCAGGAATGTGATGCATAGGAGCCGGCCCATTTTTTGTTTAGAACCTGGGTTATGCTTGCTTATTGGTGGGTAAAGGTAAACCTCCAATAAGCAAGCACTATCCATGGTGCTGAACCTAAAATGGGCTAGCTGCTAAGATTTACATTCCTGCTTTTAAAAAAAAAAAATGGCAAGAGAACGAAGAAAAATTAATAATAGGAGTAAATTATACTGACGCGTTAAAGCTCCTATGGAGCCTTATTCATAGACTGTATAGTGCCCTATAGCATTGTACTTGTTAATATAGGCTATCCTATCTAGTTATTGGATACTGGGGCCTGCTTCTATCAGCCAATGGCTATTCTGGAAGGGAAACACACCCACCTAATATCAAATGGGGTACCTCTCTGTGTAATCTTATTGTTTCCCTAACATAGTAGCTAAATACTAATATATCAAATACTGTGCTAATCTACTTTTAAATATGGGAAGTTAAATTAAGATGTAATTACAAAGTGTGCCCCTAGATGAGAGAGGAGATCAACAAGGGTTAAACAATTTTCCCTAAAACCTCTGTGTATTAGAGAATATGGAGAATAAAGATTGGATATATCAGGAATTGTATATATGTACATATGTATAATAAAAAGACCAGTAAACATGCACATGTAGTTAGGTATGCATTGTCCGCCACTAATAAAATAGACTAAATAACTATACTAAGTGGCTAGCTTGCTCATATACACCTACACATTCATTGACATGATAGTCATAGATTACCATGTATTACCAGTGATTGATCAGGTCAGTTTCAATATTTAGACCTGAAGGTTGTCTGGTCCCTAAAGTAAAGATCCAGAAGACCTCTTTTTTGAGAAGGTCCCTGGATCTATCACCTCCTCTTGGTTTTTTATGGATTTGGTCTATGACCATCCAAGAAAAGTCGCTCACGTTTTTATGGTGTTCCTCAACAAAATGCTTAGAGGCCCCTGCAGTTATGTGGCCACGCTCAATATCATTGTGGTGTGCTCGTATCCTCTCTCTTGCTTCACGAGAGGTACACCCCACACATTGTTTGTCTCATTTGCAGCATGTGATCATGTAAATGACGTAAGTAGACCTACAGTTTTAGTGCATTGGAGGTGTGAGTATACCCTATGAGTGGTCAGTGATTGAAATGTCTTGCCCATGGTTACATGACCGCGAGCCTTGCAGGTACTATTCCCACACTTGTAGTGCCCTTTTTGTGACAAAATGTATGCAGTACATATATACATTATATATATATATATATATATATATATACACACAGTAAGAATAAGCATGGTGCCCTTTATAATGATACTGAGTATTTATACACTGGCAGTGAGCATGCTGTGCTATATAAAGATGTGAGTATCTATACACTATACCCTGGTGAGTACACTGCTCTGTATAAATATGGTATATATACACTAATAGTGAACACGCTGCATTGTATAATGATTTGAGTATCTATACACTGATGAGTATGCTGTGCACTAAAATGATGACAATTATCTATACACAGATAATGACCACATGGGCACATGCCTATGACTGGCTGCACTTTGGCCCTGGTGACACTGCTGCACCAATGGTATTTCCGCCAATCGCAATGGCAAAAGGACATGTTCTAAATCATTAAAGTACATAATGTTTGCATGACCAGCCTTAGATAACTATCTGTTTATCCCCTGCTAAGGGTTTAATCACAAATGTAAAGTATTGCAGAAAACAGCTAATTCAAAGTGCAAGGTACAGCTGTCAAAAAGCCGGCAATGTCACTGATTTGTGAAAGAGCACTGCTTTTGTCACAGAACGCAACAATACATGCATACCAAGATGGCGGCCTCCAGTATAATGATGCAGAGATTTACCAGCTGGGTTTTGCAATGGGCTAAACTGAGAGAACTGCAAGTTTAGGAGGAAAACACTAGCATGGTGACTAGTAAGCAAGCTACTGTAGGTATACTCAGCAGATTAATGTCTCTTTAACCTCCCTGTGAGGGTTAAACACATAGGGGCCTATTTATCAACTCCATATGCCGGAAATCAACCCGATCCAATACGATCGGGTTGATTGACACCCACTGCTAGCGGCCAAACGGGGGCGGGTATTGCACCAGCAGTTCACAAGAACTGCTGGTGCAATGATAAATGCCGACAGCGTATGCTGTCTGCATTTATTGATGTGCAGTGGACATGTTCCGCAATATTGGATCATGTCCAATCGCATGTTCTTAAATAGGCCCCTTAGGCTGTTCATGAAACTAATATACTGTGGGGGAAAACATAACTTGAAGATTGTGGAATTCAAACAGATTTCTATCCGCACTAGATCACACCCATAAGTTAAGAGTAACCCTTAATTAGAATAAATGAAGACGCCTCTATCTCATAACCATCCATCTCTTGGTGCATAGAACAATCTCCACTGTGAAGGATATTGGCATCACGAAAATGCCTTAAAAATCGTACAAAACTAATTTATTAAAGTGGAAAGAAATACCCTTGATAAAAGAGTCCGCTCTAACATATGCACAAAATATAAGTTCTGATACAGCAAGACACAGTCATGGGCTGAGAAATATCACAGGGGCAATAAAGGTAAGAAATACTGACAATGCCTATGCCCACAGTTCATGTCTCTGAGAAAAATCTTGTTCTATCCAATGAGACTGTTCGAGCAGGGAGGAGGTTCCCCCTCTGGCCTGCTCAGAGGACACTCATGGTCTAGTTGTCTTTCCTTTAGCCTTCTCCAGTGTATGTGCTCTTTCCTAATTTTAGTCGGATTCGTGGCTAGATCAGTACTTGCCCAAAATGTTTCTTTGAAGGTACCAGTAAATCTCTAAGTAGAGTGCTGCCATATAGTGCTCTTACAAATGGAAAACATTCTTGCAAAACTGCTACCATATAGTGCTCCAGACATGTGCATGCACCTGAGCTTACGTCCCTGTTTTTTTTAACAAAAGATAACAAGAGAACAAAGAAAATGTGATGCTCTATCTGATTCATAAAATAAATATGTTATGTCCCTTTAATTAGTAAGCCATCAAATCTAAACTATAAACACATATCAATTTTTTGCCTTATAATTATTATGAACACTGGAAAAAAAAAAAAAAAATTTCTCTAATCAAAATGCGGAAACTGTTCCAGTGTTAATTTAACAAGGTTTACAATTAAGGCGAGCTGTGATACCTATAAGGTTTGGTAAAAAATATAAATAATTTAATATAGGTATAAAAGAAGAAGTGCATTTTGCTGTTTCATAGATTAAACAATAACAGAAGTGATTTAAACCGGTGGTAATCTTAGTGAAAGCTTCAAGAAACAAAGTTGTAAATAATAGAAATAAACCATGATCTGTTTATATGGACATTAATTCCGATAATAAGAATGCACTTCAATGTTTTACAGTGTTTTCCATCCAGGCACTGATAACAGTATTTAACTATATAAACAAGGAAACCGTCATATAGAACAGACCCGGTCTCTCAGACGAACAACAGAATACTTATTTATCAGAAACTATGACAATATTCAAGTCCCATGATTGCAAAAAAGGGTCAGATTACAAGTGGAGCATTAAAGATTGCTTACGCGAAAGCGATATTTGCGCTTCACTGAGTAATACCAGCGCACGCTAATGTGCACTGGTACAAGTTAACAGCAATGCCAACGCGAGCTAGCATTCACATTGCTGGGAAGCATTGCACTCACCAGAGAGCGCTTCTATAGGCTCCAATGGGAGCATCATTCTGATGCCGTCATACACAGCATCAGAACTAGTGCAGGGGGTAAGTCGTGCAGCGATGGCAGCGAAGTGTAAATATATATGTATATGACTATATACATATATTTATGAGTTAATATGGGTATATACACATAGGGGGGTAGTTATCAACGCGTCTACTTTACCTGTATTCGCCTGCCCAATACGCCCGCCTAAGCTCGCCTCACATCGCTGCCGCGGACCTGCAAAAATTAGCCTAAGCTATCAAAAAAGCTGTCAAAAAGCCGTGCACCAAGTACGGGGTGATGAGCAGTGGACTGTGAGAGTTATCACTCATCCGATCTCGTTGCTCTTCGGCTTTTTTACAGCTTTCTTGCTAGCCTGTCACTAAGCACCCACACTAAACTACACTGTTCTACCCCCTATACCGGCGCCCCCGGAGCCCCCCGCAACTAAATAAAGTTACTAACCCCTAAACCGCCACTCCTAGACCCCGCCGCAACTCTTATAAATGTATTAACCCTTAAACCGCCGCTCCTAGACCCCGCCGCAACTCTTATAAATGTATTAACCCCTAAACCGCCGCTCCCGGACACCGCTGCCACCTACATTATACCTAGTAACCCCTATCCTGCCCCCCCTATACCGTCGCCCTCTATAATAAAGTTATTAACCCCTATCCTGCTGATTCCGCACCTCGACGCAACTAAATAAATAGTTTAACCCCTAAACCGCCACTCCCTGACCCCGCCGAAACCTATATTAAATTTATTAACCCCTATCCTGCCCCCCCTACACCGTCGCCACCTATAATAAATTTATTAACCCCTATCCTGCCCCCCACTACACCGCCGCCACTGTAATAAAATTATTAACCCCTAAACCTTAGTCTAACACTAACCCTAACACCCCCTAACTTAAATATTAATTAAATAAATCTAAATAATATTTCTATTATGAACTAAATTAATCCTATTTAAAACTAAATACTTACCTTTAAAATAAACCCTAATATAGCTACAATATAAATAATAATTATATTGTAGCTATCTAAGGATTTATTTTTATTTTACAGGCAAATATCAATATATTTTAACTAGGTACAATAGCTATTAAATAGTTATTAACTATTTAATAGCTTACCTAGCTAAAATAAAGAGAAATTAACCTGTAAAATAAAAACTAACCTAAGTTACAATTACACCTAACACTACACTATACTTAAATAAATTATTCCTATTTAAAACTAAATACTTACCTGTAAAATAAACCCTAAGATAGCTACAATGTAATTAATAATTACATTGTAGCTATTTTAGGAATTATATTTATTTTACAGGTAACTTTGTATTTATTTTAGCTAGTTATTATTAACTATTTAATAACTACCTAGCTAAAAGAAATACAAAATTACCTGTAAAATAAATCCTAACCTAAGTTACAATTAAACCTAACACTACACTATCATTAAATTAATTAAATAAATTACCTACAAATAACTACAATTAAATACAATTACATAAACTAACTAAAGGACAAAAAAATAAAAAAAGCTAAGTTACAAAAATAAAAAAAATAAGTTACAAACATTTTAAAAATATTACAACAATTTTAAGCTACTTACACCTAATCTAAGCCCCCTAATAAAATAACAAACCCCCCCAAAATAAAAAAATGCCCTACCCTATTCTAAATTAAAAAAGTTCCAAGCTCTTTTACCTTACCAGCCCTTAAAAGGGCCATTTGTGGGACATGCCCCAAAGAATTCAGCTCTTTTGCCTGTAAAATACAACCCCCCCCAACATTAAAACCCACCACCCACATACCCCTAATCTAACCCAAACCCCCCTTAAAATAACCTAACACTAATCCCCTGAAGATCATCCTACCTTGAGTCGTCTTCACTCAGCCGAGCAGCGATGGAACCGAAGAGGAGACCCGGAGCGGCAGAAGTTATCCTCCAAGCGGTGCTGAAGAAATCTTCCATCCGATGAAGTGATCCTCCAAGCGGTGCTGAAGAAGTCTTCCATCCGGGCGATGTCATCTTCCAAGAGGCGCTGAAGAAGTCTTCTATCTGGGCGATGTCATCTTCCAAGCGGGGTCTTCAATCTTCATCCCGCCGACGCGGAACATCCTTCTTTCCCGACGGACTACCGACGAATGAAGGCTCCTTTAAGGGACGTCATCCAAGATGGCGTCCCTTCAATTCCGATTGGCTGATAGGATTCTATCAGCCAATCGGAATTAAGGTAGGAAAAATCTGATTGGCTGATTGAATCAGCCAATCAGATTCAAGTTCAATCCGATTGGCTGATCCAATCAGCCAATCAGATTGAGCTCGCATTCTATTGGCTGATCGGATAGAAGACTTCTTCAGCGCCTCTTGGAAGATGACATCGCCCGGATGGAAGACTTCTTCAGCGCCGCTTGGAGGATCACTTCATCGGATGGAAGATTTCTTCAGCGCCGCTTGGAGGATAACTTCTGCCGCTCCGGGTCTCCTCTTCGGTTCCATCGCTGCTCGGCTGAGTGAAGACGACTCAAGGTAGGATGATCTTCAGGGGATTAGTGTTAGGTTTTTTTAAGGGGGGTGTGGGTTAGATTAGGGGTATGTGGGTGGTGGGTTTTAATGTTGGGGCTGGTAAGGTAAAAGAGCTTTGAACTTTTTTAATTTAGAATAGGGTAGGGCATTTTTTTATTTTGGGGGGTTTGTTATTTTATTAGGGGGCTTAGATTAGGTGTAAGTAGCTTAAAATTGTTGTAATATTTTTTAAATGTTTGTAACCTATTTTTTTTATTTTTTGTAACTTAGCTTTTTTTTTGTACTTTAGTTAGTTTATGTAATTGTATTTAATTGTAGTTATTTGTAGTTAATTTACTTTCGCTATGGTCAGACTCCCATTGATACCTATGGGATCTGTCGCCTCCAGGGTGGCGGTTTGAAAACCAGGTACGCTGGGCCGGAAAAGTGCCACGCGTACCTGCTAGTTTTTTGATAACTAGCAAAAGTAGTCAGATTGTGCCGCACTTGTGTGCAGAACATCTGGGGTGACGTAAGAATCGATCTGTGTCGGACTGAGTCCGGCGGATCGAAGCTTACGTCACAAAATTCTACTTTTGCCGGTCTCTAGCCTTTGATAACTAAGGCGAATCAGCCTCGCCACAAATACGCTGCGGAATTCCAGCGTATTTGAGGTTGACGGCTTGATAACTAGGCCCCATAGTAACACATAAATATATGTATATAAGCGTATACATATATATTTACTGGAAACACACAGTTCCCATAGACTGCAATGTAAAGTGCTGTTTTGTTTTCTAACACACCACACCCACCAACTTTACCCACAAAATACTGCCTAGTGCAGTTATTTTATTATTATTTTTTTTTTTATAAAATACACACCACTGTATTTTGGGGACATTTGGGGCACATTTATAACATTTCTGGTTAATTTTATAAGTGCTAATTGCTACCGCGAGGTCGCATCAGCAATAACCAGATACTTGAAATGGCTGGTTATTTATCGCCGTTTGCGGTGTGCGATAAATTAGCGCTCCACTTGTTATCTAGCCCTAAAGCTTCTTGTTTTATTTAAATACATTAATTGATTAAACAGGTTCTCCCATGCACTGCCATATGCTTTTGGAACTGAACATCACTCATATGAATGTAATTTGTACTTGAAATATTTGTTGAAGTAAGATTTTTTATTTGATGAAATATAAAAACGAAACCACAATGTATAACTGATTAATATAATATATGCAAGGGTTACCAACATTTAACCAATGTGCATATCATATCTTTAATTATAACACATCAATCAATAATTTAATAATAATTTAATTTTAATTTAAAAATGAAATTGCATATTATATCCCCTCCTCCATCAGCAAAATGATTAACACTACAGGCACGATCATGAACTTAAGGTTCCTCTCTTTTTCCACACCAGAGCTATTAACGACTTGATGACCAAACATATAGGTGTATATAAGTCTCTGATTGCAACTCATCTCTTCAAGGAGGTAAAAGCAAACATTTAAGATTGATGGGGAGATAAATATACATTTATTTTAGTAACTATCAAAAGAGAAAAACTTCAACCATGAGCAACTACTTCTAGTTACTCTAAGGCTTCAAGTAAGTTCCCTGCTAAAAATGCAAGTTGAAGAGTCCTGACTCTTAGCTGTTTTGAGCTATATAGCTCTTATCAGCAAAAGGTACTTATTCCCAGGCAAAAGCACTATTCATTTAATTTATGGCGAGTTACAAATAATTCAGAGAACTCTGGATAAGATATGCAAATGCTTACTTTGGCTAAACCCAGTCATGGAAAACAGGGTCTCGTTTGCTTATCTTACACAGAGCTCTGATTCACTTTTATCTCGTCATAAATTAAATGAATGTTGCATTTGCCCTGAAAATAAGATTCAGTTAGAAGTCACAATTATCTTACAGGCCTTTAAGCTGGAAAACTTTCCTGAAATTAAGAGGAACTGGGCAGCTGTTGAAATGAGTGATAAAGCTTTTGGAAAATGGTGATTGCTCTCCCCTTAGAAGCAGATAAAATGCTTAAAGGGACACTAAACCCAATTTTTTTTTCTTTCATGATTCAGATAGAGCAGGCAATTTTAGGCAACTTTCTAATTTACTCCTATTATCAAATTGTCTTCTGTTCTCTTGCTATCTTTACTTAAAAAGCAGGAATGCAAAGCTTACAAGCCGGCCCATTTTAGGTTCAGCACCCTGGATAGCACTTGCTTATTGGTGATAACCTGCAAAGCTTACAAGCCGGCCCATTTTAGGTTCAGCACCCTGGCCCATTTTAGGTTCAGCACCCTGGATAGCACTTGCTTATTGGTGATAACCTGCAAAGCTTACAAGCCGGCCCATTTTAGGTTCAGCACCGCCCTGGATAGCACTTGCTTATTGGTGATAGCATTCAGCCAACCAATAAGCAAGCGTTCTGAACCAAAAATGGCCCGGCTCCTAAGCTGTACATTCCTGCTTATAAAGTAAAGATAGCAAGAGAACAAAGAAAAATTGATAATAGGAGTAAATTAGAAAGTTGCTTAAAATTGCATGCTCTAGGACCTATCTATCAAGCTCCGTACGGAGCTTGAGGGCTCGTTTTTCTGGCGAGCCTCCAGGCTCGCCAGAAACACCAGTTGCGAAGCAGCGGTCTAAAGACCGCTGCTCCATAACCCTGTCCGCCTGCTCAGATGAGGCGGACAGGAATCACCACAATTCAACCCGATCGAGTATGATCGGGTTGATTGACACCCCCTGCTGGCGGCCCATTGGCCGCGAGTCTGCTGGTGCAATGCTGAATATGGAGAGTGTATTGCTCTCCGCATTCAGTGATGTCTGTCGGACCTGATCCGCACTGTCGGATCAGGTCCGACAGACATTTTTTTAATAGACCTCTCTATCTGAATCATTAAAGAAAAAGTTTGGATTTACTATCCCTTTAAGTTCTGTAAATACACCTTATTTTTCCAGATTACAAAACGCAATAAAATAATATAGATATTCAGTCTTTTTTCTTTTCTTTTTTTTTTAGAATTTATTCTTCTTGTTTTTTTTTTGTTTTTATTTACTTTTTATAATTTTACAATAATACAATTTTATGTATGTGTGTATATATATATATTCATAGGTAAATACACACGAAACAATAAAGCTGAATTTCTATTTAAACTGAGTGAGAGTAAACATTCTAAAGATTGCCTTGTCCTCTGGGTAAATTTTTCTCTGAAATCTCCAGTCTGTAAGGGGATAATATACCCCATATGTAGTAATATAGTACCCTTGGGTATCTACTTTTGAAAATGATTTGCCATGACTGGAATAAATTTAGACCGGGGGCTTCTGAAGAGCTCCAAATGAGACATGGGCCTAGTGAATAATCTGGCAAAATTACAAGTATACAATCTGAAATGGGCACTGAAATTCCACCATATAGGTGCCCAAGAACCAGGTTCCCCTCTGCTCAGGGGAGTCATAACATTCAAATATATTGGGTCTTTATAGCAATAGGACACAACATGTTTGTAAAATTCACAACTAAAATGGGATTTATGTGTACAAACACAGGGGGAAAATGTTTCACTAAACTCATCAGCTATTTGTGGTGAAATGGTAACATGAATAGACTCAATATGCCCCATGCGTAGTAGCCTTGGGTGTCTATTTTTAAAATTGTATGCCCCAATGGGACTAATTTGAGTATGGACAATTATGAAGTGCTTCAAATGAGACATGGGCCCAGAAAATTATTGTGGTAAAATTGCAGGTATGGAATTTGAAATGGGCAGTCCTCCATACAGAATCTCTTGAAATCCTTCAAATTTTGAGGTCGATGCTGGTGGAATCTCCTCTTCAGTTTACCCTACAGGTTTTCTATGGGGTTCAAGTCAGGGGACTGGGATGGCCATGGCAGGACTTTAGTTTTGTGGTCTGTAAACAAATTTTTGTGTTGATTTTGATTTATTGGATCATTGTCTTGCTGGAAGATCCAACCATGGCCCATTTTAAGCTTTCTGGTAGAGGCAGTCAGGTGTTCATTTAATATCTGTTGATATTAATATCCATAATGCCATGTATCCTAACAAAATGTCCCAGTTCTGTGGCAGAAAAACAGCCCCAAAACATTAAAGAGACACCATATTTAACTGTGGGAATGAGGTACTTTTCCATATGGCTAACTCTTTGTATGCCAAACCCACCTCTGGTGTTTATTGTCAAAAAACTCTATTTTGGTTTCATCTGACCATAGAACACAATCCCATTTGAAGTTCCAGTAGTGTCTGGCAAACTGAAGACACTTGAGTTTGTTTTTGGATGAGAGTAGAGACTTTTTTCTTAAAAACCTTTCCAAACAACTTGTGGTGATGTAGGTGACGTCGTATTGTAGATTTGGAGACTTTCTGACCCCAAGACGCAACTAACTTCTGCAATTCTCCAGCTGTGATCCTTGGAGATATTTTGGCCACTCAAACCATCCTCTTCCCAGTGCATTGAGACAATATAGACACACATCCTCTTTCAGGCGTGTAGAGACGTAGGTCAGAGGTTGATCGAAGAGGACGGGATGGGGAATATTTCACGATGAGAGAGGAAATATAGTTGGAAGTTAGACTGTTGAGTGCTTTGTAGGTTAGGGCTAATACTTTAAAGTGTATTCTGGAGTGTATGGGGAGCCAGTGTAGAGACTGGCAGAGCGGAGCAGCTGATGTAGATCGTTGACTTAGGTGAATGAGTCTAGCAGAAACATTCATAATAGATTGGAGGGAGGAGAGGCGATGTTTTGGAAGGCCATTTAGGAGTAGATTGCAATCAATGCGTGACAAAATGAGGGAATGAATATGTTTTTTTGTAGTTTTTTTTGAGTAAGGAAGGGACGAATTCTTGAAATGTTGCGTAGGTGTGAATGGCAGGATTTGGTAAGCGCTTGTATATGTGGGTTGAATGTGAGTTCTGAGTCTAGTGTGACCCCAAGGCAGCGGACCTGGGGTGAGGTTTTGAGAATAGAGTCTCCAATCATCAGAGAAATGTCAGGTGTTGGATGTCTCGAAGAGGGGGGGATAAGAAGCAGCTCAGTTTTGGACAGATTGAGTTGGAGGTAGTGTGAAGACATCCAAGAGACAATTGCAGAGAAGCAGTCAGAAATCTGGTTGACTAAAGAGGGAGAGATATCAGGAGAGGAAAGATAGATATGGGTATCATCAGCATATAGGTGGTACTGGAATCCAAAGGAGGCTATACGTTTTCCAAGGCAGGATGTATATAAGAGAGAAAAGCAAGGGGCCCAAGACAGAGCCTTGCGGTCCTCCAACTGAGAGAGGCATAGGATCACAAGATATGTTGTTAAAGGTAACTGAAAACGAGCGGTTTGAAAGATATGATGCAAACCAGGAGAGGGCTGTGTCTCGGATGCCAAATGAATGTAGTATTTTTAGGAGGAGAGGATGGTCAACTGTGTCAAAAGCTGCGGACAGGTCAAGAAGAATACATAATTAAATAAGTCAATTAGATTAGTCTGACATGATTTCCCTGAAGTAAAACCATGTTGATTTTGGTCCTCTAAATTGTTTGTCTTTATGTAAGTCATAATTATATATTAAGAGACTTTCCTTTAATTTCCCCACTACTGAAGTTATACTAACTGGCCTGTAGTTACCAGATTCTTCCCTACTGTCCTTTTTATGAAGAGGTACTACATTTGGTATTCTCCAATCATCTGGAACAACTCCTGTTAATATTGACTAATTAAAGGAACACTCAAGTCAAAATTAAACTTTCATGACTCAGATAGAGCAGCAATTATAAACAACTTTCCAATTTACTTCCATTAACAAAATGTGCACAGTCTTTTACTATTTACACTTTTTGAGTCACCAGCTCCTACTAAGCATGTGCAAGAGTTCACAGCATATACATATATGCATTTGTGATTGGCTGATGGCTGTCACATGATACAGGGGAAGTGGAATTAGACTTTGCAACTTATTTAAAAAAAAAAAAATCTACTATTCATTTGAAGTTCAGATTAAGTGCTATTGCATTGTCTTCTTATTGTGCAAATCTTCTGTATTGACTGGTCCTTTAAACAGATCAGTTAATGGGGCATTTAGCGCTGATCAATGTTTTTTTTAAACCCGTGGATGAATATTATCAGGACCCACTGACTTTTTCATGTTTATTTTTGATAATGCAAACAAAACTTCATCCTCTGTGAAAAGTGTAAGTGTTAAGCTTGTTTCCATTTTTTGTATTATCCCTTAAAGACATTCTATCTTTACAATCTTTTGTGAAAAAAGAACAGAAGTAATCATCGAGACAGTCTGCAATTTGCTTATCTCCTTCTATTATTCTACCATCAACTGTTTTCAGTTTTACTATTCCAACCTTATTTTTTCTTCTTTCACTGATACATCTAAAGAATGTTTTGTCCCAATGTTTTACTGACTGTGATATCTATATCATCATCTGACTGCGTGTAATTTTTATAAGCTATCTGTTTTGTCTTTACAGCATGTGCTTCTTTTGTGGAAAACCATATTGGTTTCTGTTTTATTTTACTTTTACAGACATGTCTAATACAGTTGGCCTCTATTTAACAAGGTCTGGCGGACCTGATCCAACAGTGCGGATCAGGTCCGCCAGACCTCGCTGAATACGGAAAGCAATACGCTCTCCGTATTCAGCATTGCACCAGCAGCTCACAAGAGCTGCTGGTGCAATGCCACCCCCTGCATACTCGCGGCCAATGGGCCGCCAACAGGGAGCTATCAATCAACCCGATCATACTCAATCGGGTTGATTTCCGGCGATGTCTGTCCGCCTGCTCAGAGCAGGCGGACAGGTTATGGAGCAGCGTTCTTTGTGACCGCTGCTTCATAACTGGTGTTTCTGGTGAGTCTGAAGACTCACCAAAAACACAGGCCTTTCGGAGCTTGATAGATAGGCCCCAGTGTGTGGTTGCATCTAAAATGGCACCCTTCAAAAATTCACACTATTATTGAACCTCTGTAATAAGGGTTTGCGGCTATACGCTCACCGTATTCAGCATCTTTGTGACCGCTGCTTCATAACTGCTGTTTCTGGCGAGCCTGCAGGCTCACCAGAAACACGGGGCATCAAGCTCCATTCGGAGCTTGATAGATAGGCCCCTAAATCTTTTGTTTTAGTCTGTGTGGACAGTGTCAGTGCATGAATACTAAACCAAACAGATTGAAGATCACTGTATCCAAAATTCTCACCTACAGACACATCTGAAACTGTATCACTGTTTGTAAGTATTAAATCTAATTTAGCTTCCTTTTGAGTTGGTTCTTTAATTGATATGAAACCCATTTTTTTTCATGATTCAGATAGAGCACTGGTTTTTAACCCTGTCCTCAGGACTCCCTAACAGGCCAGATTTTCAGGATTACCATAGGTAAGAGCAGGTAATATAACCATGTTTACTAATTGACTTTCCTTAAAATCTGGCCTGTTAGGGAGACCTGAGGACAGGTTTTAAAACCAGTCAAATAGAGCAAGTGATTTTAAATAACTTTCCAATTTACTTCTTTTATCTAATTGGTTTTCTTTTCTTGGTACCTAGATATCAGAAGCTGCTGGTCGGTGGATGCACATATTTGCCTCATGTTATTGGCTTACCCAATGTGTTCAGCTAGCTCCCAGTAGTGCATTGCTGCTTTTCCAACAAAAGATAACAAAAGAATGAATCAAATTAGATAATAGAGAAATTTGTTTAAAATTTTATTTTTTATCTGAATAATGAAAGAAAGAAAATGGGTTTCACGTCCCTTTAAATATTTTAAGTTATATTCTCAAAGTGTTTACTGTTTTTAATGTGTCGGTGCTTTATATTTAAATTTCTAATGTAAAATGTATCTATAGCCACACAAAAGAATCAGTTAAAACAAATGTTTGCTCCGCTGCTCTGTGAAGATGTTTACAAACTAAAGGAGCCCAGAGCCAGATTAGATATAAGATTTGTTTTAAGGCCTGGCAGAGATGTTCCTGGCAGAGAAAAGTGTAAGGTAATTGGTTTTCTGTAATTCAACCAAAAAAATGAGAATCCAGACTAAACAAGTGTATTGCCATTGCCTAAGGCCAGTCTATGAATCCATCTTCTTTGTTCATCTAATCCGTCATAGCATTTTGCACACTGTTCCAGAGCGAAGCCTTGGCCATATGTCCCCATGCAACCATATGGAACATTTCAAATAATCACTTCTAAAACCCCTTGTTATCACCTAGCTATTGGGAAAATGGCAATTTTATAACGTGTTTGAGACAAATGTAGAGAAAACTGTGTTTGGTTGTGCTGAAATAGTGCCTATCGCTCTGCCAGAACTGAAATCACACATCGAAAAGCCCCTAAGTTTAAATGAGAGCATCTAGATATCATTGATAAATGTAAAAAATGGCAGTTATTTATACCCTTAGATGATATATATGCAAATATACACAACCAGCATTTAAATGGGAAGAAGAGTAAGACATGTGATCCCCTAGAGATGTGATCAATGTAAAATAGACAGATTGGCCCATATTTATCAAGCTCCGTATGGAGCTTGAAGGGCCGTGTTTCTGGCGAGTCTTCAGACTCACCAGAAACACAAGTTATGAAGCAGCGGTCTAAAGACCGCTGCTCCATAACCCTGTCCGCCTGCTCTGAGCAGGCGGACAGGAATCGCCGGAAATCAACCCGATCGAGTACGATCAGGTTGATTGACACCTCCCTGCTGGTGGCCGATTGGCCGCGAGTCAGCAGGGGGCGGCGTTGCACCAGCAACTCTTGTGAGCTGCTGGTGCAATGTTAAATGTGGAGAGCGTATTGCTCTCCGCATTTAGTGAGGTCTTGCGGACCTGATCCGCACTGTCGGATCAGGTCCGCAAGACCTTTGATAAATAGGGACCCATTGAGAATGAATTAAACTATATTTTTAGATTAATAACAAGTAGTGGCCAATGAAGTGTAACCTCCAGCCGCTAAAGGTGAACCCATACACACATGAAAGAGTAATTTTCAAGCAGTGCTCATCTTTCATATGTTGCCCTATGAGTATCAGGAGATTGCAATGGCAACAGAGGGTATCGGATAGGGCCAAAACCAATTGTCTTTTTGATAGCAAGGATCAAACAGACTTGAATGCCTCTATCTAATGGATATGAGCGTTTAGATTTGGAAAAATAAAAAACAAAATCACTAATTTTGCTGTATTATTTGCATTCATTTGAAAACACAAAACAAGTGGTCCCTTTAATAAAAAAATGAATGACCTAATGCATGTGACACAAAACGATTCGTTCATTTGTTTAAAACTGTTAAACCGATACAAAACCCCAATGTTTTCTTTCATGATTCAGATAGAGCATACTGTTTTACACAACATTCCAATGTACTTCTATTATATTGCTTCATTCTATTGGCATCCTTTGTTGAAGCAGCAGTAATGCACTACTGGGATCTAGCTAAACACATGTGGTAAGCCACTGACAAGAGGCATATATGTGCAGCCATCAATCAGCATTGCTGCACCTGAGCCTACCAAGTACCTTTTTAAACATAAGATACCAAGAGAATTAAGCAATTTAGATAATAGAAGTAAATTATTAAAAAGTTGTTCAAAAGTTCATGCTTAATCTAAATCATGAAAGAAAAATGTTGAGTTTCACATTTGTTTAGTATAAAGGAGTGATAGGCTTTATTACAGGAGGGAATGACTTTAAATGTACAGTTTTACACTATTCAATAACACTCCAGCAATGTCCTTGTCAGTTGATTAATTCCTGCATCTGCCAAGTATGTAAGCTTCACTATTGTTCTTTACAATCCTGGCCCCATTAGGAATGAAAAATTAAATATATATATATATGTTGCGGGTAAAGTCAGTTATTGGGTAATCCTAGCATTACCCGGGTATTGCTAGGATTACCCAAGCGGCTGTGGGTAAAGCCCGATGTAAGATCATAAATCCCCTTAAACTGACCGAGTCACTGCATCAAACACATATAGGGGCCTATCTATCAAGCTCCGTACGGAGCTTGATGCTCCGTGTTTCGGGCTCACCAGAAACAGCAGTTATGAAGCAGCGGTCACAAAGACCGCTGCTCCATAACCTGTCCGCCTGCTCTGATGAGGCGGACAGGAATCGCCGGAAATCAACCCGATCGAGTACGATTGGGTTGATTGACACCCCCCTGCTGGCGGGCGATTGGCCGCGAGTCTGAAGGGGGCGGCGTTGCACCAGCAGCTCTTGTGAGCTGCTGGTGCAATGCTGAATATGGCGAGCGTATTGCTCACCGTATTCAGCTTAATAACTAGAGGCCATAGCATGCACTGTAATTCCCCCATCTTCACTATCTTTTTTTACCTCCGCCTGGGGGGTTCAAGGGGGGTGAACCACCCTTTTTAAACCCCATTCCTCAAGGTTCACTTAGGTTGGATGCCAAAGGATCAGTGGGGCAAACATTTTTAAAAAAATAGTATAGATGTGGGAATTACAGTTCATCAGGCTTTACCCACAGCTGAATTACAGTAGATTGGCTATTACCCACAGCCGAATTACAGTAGATCGGCTATTGCCCACAGCCGCTTGGGTAATTCTAGCATTACCGAGATAATCCTAGCATTACCCGGATTTCTGACTTTTCCCGTAACATATATATTATATTCAAGAAAAATAAATTGTAGCAGTAGCACTAGCTACTACTTTAACTTTATTTCATGTTATGCTGCTGTCCTGCAGAAAAATTAATTATCAAACAAATTCTGAATGACCAATGACTGGATATAGGAGAAAATGAAATAATTTTATTTCCAAGATGAACTATTCATCCACAAAAATGTTTGTCCATGCAAATTTCTGCGATATAGCCTGACCACAAAGAACTGGCAGTTGCACAGCTTGGATGGTACACCTAGGGACCGATTTATAAAGCTCCGTATGGAGCTTTATGCCCCTAGTTTCCCTTGTTTTCGGCTGCTCCATAACTTGTCCGCCTACTCTGAGGCTGCGGACAGAAATCAACCCGATCAAATACGATTGGGTTGATTGACACCCCCTGCTAGTGGCCGATTGGCAGCAAATTTGCAGGGACTAGCATAGGGTCAATTTGCAAACCTGCAGGCGGACAGGATCACAAGTAGTGAACCTGCCAATCGTCACTTGCGATGTTTCATCGCAGGGCAAAATTTATTATTTCACAAGAGGATTCTTGTGCAATGCCATACCCTGAACTGGCGCAACCATTTGTGCTAGAGCAGGGAATGTCAATCAACTTGAATGAGCAAGAGGAAAAAAGAACCAGTTTTTGCTTCTTAAATATGTGGAGCAGGCTTATAAGAGCCTGCTCCACATAACTGGAAAGCTGTGAATGCAGCTTGATAAATTTACATCATAGACTTGCAGGGTTGGTAGTGCTAAAATTAAATTAGCTAAATTTGAACTTTTAAGGAATACATGTGCTATTTAAATTAGAAATAATATGAAAAAGTCCTGTATCTTGTATTTGTCACAAAATCAATGTTAGCTTTGCTTTTTAAACTTATAATAAAATCTCTAGATCTCATGAGAATTTTGACATCAAATATATGCATCTTTGATAGAATGTAAACTATTGCACATGCTCAGTAGTGGTTGTTGCCTCAAAATGTGCACAATTTTGTAATAGAAGTTAATTGGAAAGTACTATTGACTAAAAACATGCCATTTTCATATTACACTGTCCCTTTGAAACTTAATACATTGTGACTAGTTAATGTAATACATTTAAGAAAAGTATACTCGTAAATCCTAATTACAGGGTTAATTTACATTTTCCAGTTTTTTCTTTCCCTACAGTGGAAATATGGGAATAGACAACTTTATTTTTATGTTAACAAAGTGATCACAATCTTTCTTATTTAAACAAAACCAAGATTGATTACTTATACAATTTCCAATAACGGCACTCAGAACTGCCAATAATGGATTTCAATCACCAAAATAACAAATGGCTTAAAAGGGTTAATGGAGTCTATGGGGCCGGATTATTCGGAGCTGGATGCCCTTGTTTTCACGCGAGCCTTCAACTGCTTGTGCAATGATAAATGCCGACAGCATTGTCAGCATTTATTGATGTGCGGCAGACATGATATGCTACATCGTATCATGTCTGTCCGCACTTTAATAAATCGGCCCCTATGTGTGTATTTAGCTATCTGATAGGGTGATGTTTATGATAACTGAATGCAATTTGTATGTAAGCATGATGAGTTTACTGGGAATGTTTGATCAATTATGTTTTACAAAAGTGTAATATGCTTGATTTAATTTATTAAGAAAAACCTTGTTTTCCGTTTTGGTGAGATTGTCATCTCATATCAAGATAAGCACTGATGGATGTTACTTTCCATAAATAGAAAGTGTAAATGTCTGTGGTTAATGTGCTAAAAGGCTCCATGTTTTATGACAGTTTTATGCCTGAGGAAACTGTGTTCCAGCCGAGAAACGCGTTGTGTTTATTGTCATTTAAAGGCTTTTTTAATGTGTTTTTAATAAATTTTACATATGTTATACACAGAGTCTATTTCTGTTGTTTCCCCTAATGTAAAGCATTCCTATGCCTGGAGGAGAGTGAGCTGATCCGCTGAGAGAGCCCAGGCTGCTATACTTATCACAAGTGGTTGTGGCAGCATTTGTGACTACTATTCTCTCTTCATTGTTAAAACCTCACAGTTTACACTATGCGGTGCATTTGTTTTTTATTTCTTTATAGCGTTACGTTGATGTACCAAATTAAAAAGTTTCCGCTTGATTAAGTCTTGGATTTCCATCTTTTAAGTTATTATATTTATTTTTATTTTTGTAATTAATTAACTTGGTGCACCTCCTCTTATTTCTCTATTAGGGATTTAGTATAAATGTCTGTCCCGCCCACTAACAATGACCTATACAAAAGTGCTGAATACAGGTTTAATGAATTTAGACCATATATTGGTATATGCATCTAAAATGGTGTCTGTGGCCATTTCAGAGTGCATTGCACAGGCCCAAGAAAATTATTCCAAATCGTCTTGGAATACTGTGAAACATGTTTAAGAGTCTAATTTTGGCTTTATCAACACCCTTTGTTTTTTTTTTTTAATGATTTCATTTTATTGCCAAAATAAAGTGCAAAACTCATGCAGGATTGTGATTGGCGAATCATTGCTGTCCATGGTATGAGCAATTTTCCTGCTATCTGCTAGGATATGATTGGACCTTTTACCTAATGTTATTATTGCTCGGATTGGGATCGCTCAGACTTAGAAAAACACTGATAAGAAGCCAAAAAGGCCAATAAACAGGATTTAAAATATTGAATTTAACCCTTAAATCATTACCAATTATGCTCTGTCACTGTGATACTGAAAGACATTCTCATTGAGGTTTCTCTAACTAAAAATGTGCTCCATAAAAAAAAGTGTTCATAAAAAAAGATTGTGCACAATTTGGTAATAGAAATACATTTTAAAGTCTCTTAAAACTGCATGCTCTATCTAACTCATATAAGTTACATTTTTACTTTAGTGCCCCTTTAATTTGGAGTTTAACGTCTCAATAATGCTGTCTCAACTTTCATGCTTTCCTGATATATATTTTATATTTTTTTTGCACACAGCATGGTACTGTAAATAATGCTGAACATGTTAAGGGAATACTTGTCAGTGATTGTTTATAGCAATGTGCCTTTGTGCTGTCAGTTTAGAATTTACAGTTCTTGTGACACACGGCAGACGGCGCAGGTATAGAGTCTGCATTACCTGTGACGAATCAGATGTTAGTGGATATACTTTATAGTCATTACAACAGTAAACAAGAAATCAATACCAGCTGCAGAGATATTTTCCCAACAATAGAAAGGACTATAAACTAATGTATAATTGGAGTCTATAAATGTAGCAGATAGAGTTTCACTTAATGGTGTAAAAACAGACTTCTGTGATCATGTACATCCATAGAAATATATTTTTCTGGGGTGTGGGTCAATAATATAAAATATCCTGAACCTATTTATATCAATGTAAATACAATGTATATTTATAATTTTAATACTAATTCCATTTTAACTTGTTTTTATACAAGTAGCTGGCAAGACAAGTAGTTGGCATTTTAACACAAATTCTTCTCTGCTCCTTATGTGCCAGATTAGAAGTTTTGCAAAATATTGCATTCGCAAGGGCGATATTTGCACTCCAAATACAAGCGCACGCAAATGTGATGCCTGAAGAATCAACTGGCTCTAATTTGAAAGAGAAGATTCTCCTTTTTTGAATAAGTGGTCTCATAAGAGTATGTGTGTAATTTTTAGCTGATATAGGTCCACAGTTTTAGATCCCTCCCACTTTTATTAGCCTAATCCCCTTTTTTAACAGGTGAGAAAACAGCAATTCTTGGGAGATTCTCCTCTCTTCAATGATGTCCCACACTGAGTAGCAGACCTTCTCAACAGAGGGCCATGGCGCTAAATGTTTCTACGCCACAAAGGTAACTCATTAAAAAGCAATAGTAACAATATATATGCTTCTTTCTATAATGAGTTTGAGTGTGTATATATATATACAGGTGGCCCTTGTTTTACAACGGTTCAATTTACACCGTTTCAGAATAACAACCATTTTTTCCAGTCATGTGATTGCTATTGAAAAGCATTGAGAAGCAGTGCATTTATTAAAATAGCCAGTAGGTGGAGCTGTCCGCTTGTGTTGCAGCAAAGCCAAGCAAGCTGAAATTAATCAGTTTAACCAGACCTGAGCTATTGAGCAGCTTGCAAAGGAACAAGATCTTCCTGTCTATAAATCAGTCCAGATTGGAATGCATACAAATAACTATTTGCAGAAAAATGCAAGTAAAGTCTGTGTTGTGTGATTATTTTATTAGGTTTATAATGCTGTTTAGCAAATGTTTTTGTTCATTTAACTTAGTTTAATTATATATTCTGTGTTGCGTGATTATTTTATTAGGTTTATAATGCTGTTTAGCATTTAAAGTCTTCATTTCAAAGTGTTATAAAATAATGTATTAGCTGTTACTTCTGCCAATTTTGAGAGGGCCCTGGAACCTAACTCCCTCACTTCCCATTGACTTACATTATAAACTGGGTTTCAATTTACAACGGTTTCGATTTACAACCATTCCTTCTGGAACCTAACACCGGCGTAAACTGAGGGCTACCTGTATATATATATATACACACACATACACACATACATATATGTATAACAATATATAACTTTATTATTGTGACATTTTGGTCTAACAAAATAGAAAATGTTATTTTTAAATTAGATGCCCTTTCAGTGCTTTCCTGTATTATTATATAGCACAGATGGGATTCTGCTACAGCTCCCTTCCCAGATCATACAAGTTTCCTGTGTATAACGTACCAGGGGATTATCACTGACAACAAGAAATAAAAAGATGTAGAGGACACCCCTGTCTAAGGCAACTTTTGCCCCCTGCTCAACTGACCTTTAGCCACTGCGCCCTCTTCATGATATGGCAGGGTATACAAGTGAGCCAGATGTAGACTGATTGATTTAAATCCTATATTGTCTGATCCTGCCTAGAATATACAAGTCAGTTTAGAGTAAAAACATTTAGCAATACACATGTATTAGCAAAACGCTTCAAGTAAAAAGTTATGAACTGCTTCTTTGTTAGCTTTTATTGTACATGGAGCATACCTACATATGCTGTGTGCTCCTGAATTCAAACACTGCTCCTTCCTATGTCACTGTTGACTCTCTGAACAGGCACATTGTTTGAATGAGGGTGAACAGAGTGTATGTACATATGCCCCATAGGCAGCAAAAGCTATCAAAGGAAGTTTTACTAAAAGCATTTCTGCTAATATAAATGTAATGCAAAATTGAAATGCACTCTTGTGTATTTCAGTGGTAAGTTTTATGCCCCTTAAACACTCTGTTGAACTTGAAACATAATCTAACAGCTATATAGAACATTTGCTAATACTAAGGAATCACACATAAATTTCATCTTGCAATAAATTGCCAAGTCAAGTCGGCTAACTGTTTATCCTTTTTAGTAACAAGATTCCTGTATATGTTGTAGGAAAGGAATATAAATCTGAAAGGTAAGCCTTTTATATGCAGGAACATCCTGATGGAACTGAACAAAAGGCTAAACCGAATGTGTCAAAATCATATCTCCTCTCCCTGTGACTGGTGGAACGACGCAATTAAATATGAATATCATTTCACCTCCATTGTAAGATAAGGCAGCCAGCTACTGCCCCAGGCTTTCCGAGAAATCAAAAGAAGACAGAGCGAGGAATCCTACAAAATGCACAATTGTTAGAAAAAGGCAGCTCCATGGGCCATTAATATGAAAGATTAAAGCTTCCTCATATTCTTCAGTTACAATGAACTGAAAACAACACCTTATCTCCCATGGCAGAATGGTATAATGATATAACGCACATTTAACACTATTAAGCATGTAAAAAAGTCTGCAGAAGTATTCTAACCAGGTCACAAGGAAGCATCTACATCTTTATTGCAAAGGTGCCGTGTTCGATAGGGGCAATAATTACATGTTCTGAAATGTATAAAACCATAGAAATTATTTAACTTAGGTACAAGTGAATGTATATTTGTTACAAACAGTAAAGAAAAAGATGGACTAATCTGCTGGAGCATTTAATTATTGCACTATTGCATGAACAGATCTTTATTTTTATCCTGTGCCGACACTGAGCAGAACACAATCAGTGATTGGCGGCTGTGCACATAAACTGCCTCTGGCTCAGTGGTGTGATCACCTTGGGACCAGTAGTGCACTGTGTCAATGTTCTTGTGCACGCTCAATTCATAAACCACATATTTTTTTTTATTAAAAAGAGAAGAATAATGCTAAATACACATGAAAGTCAAAATTACATTTTCATGATTCAGATGGAGTACTCAACTTTAAGATAATTTTTTTTATTATCAAATTTACTCTATTCTCTTGGTATCATTTGTTAATAGCATACTTAAGTAGCTCAGGAGCACTACTGTGAGCTAGCTAGTGATTAGTGGCTACTAGGCATGTGCATTTTTTCATATTGAGGAGCTCTTTTCAGCGCCAGATTTGTTTGTGTCTAACATTTTCAGCCTCAGACCAGTGTGTATCTGTGCCCCCTCACTGAGAGCCATTTGCTATTGCTTGTTGCTAATATTGCTATTCCTAATATAAATATTGCTTGTGCCTCTGCCTGGCTGTGCCTGCTTTAAAGAGAGATTAAATTAGAAGAATATACCAGCACCTTGTGTGTTATTAATAGATTTATCTCTAATCTACCTACACATCCAATTTAATTATTTTAAATATCTTTATCTGCAGGACTGCAGATTCATTGTAGAGTTCAAGAGTTGTGTAGATTCAGGGACGGAACTACAGGGGGTGCAGAGGTTCGCAACTGCGACTGGGCCCCTGAGGGTGGGGGCCCAGCTTTAAAGAAAACAAAAACAATTTTTTTTTTCAGAAATGACGAATCAGGCTTCCTCCAATCACAGCTTCCCCTCCGGGGGAATCTTGGCCTGATGCAACGCTGTGATAGGAGGAAGCCAGATTTGTCATTTTGGACCCGTGAAGGCGGCTTGCGACGGGCGGAGGAAGTGCTGGAGCAGCTGCCAGGATTAAAAGGTAAGTTTTTGAAGAAAACAGTGAAATGTCAATTTTGATAAATTAAAGTGCCCTTGTTTTTAATTGGTTTATTAAAAACCGGGCACTAATTCATCAAAATGGACCTTTACTTTAATGATCATCTCAAAGCATTCAAAAAAGCACTATACCTTTAAAAAAATAAATACTTCCATAACAGTAATAAAGCTGGAGCCCTACTTGCCTGGGCACTTGAAAAGCAAGCATCTGAAAAACACATTTTTAAAATAGACAGCCTGACACGGGAGATGGTTACTGACGGTTACTGACCCCAAAGAAATCGCTAACTCTTTTAGAGAATTTTATCACCAACTTTATAATCTCCCCATTCCAAATGGATTATCCCATTCAAATAAACTTAACCAATATCTCCAAACCGCAGACCTCCCCGTGATACATCCACAAGATTCATTATTGTTAGATTCCCCCATTACTTTAAAAGAGGTTCTAGATGCAATAGATGCTCTTCCAAATAATAAAAGCCCTGGCCCAGATGGGTTCTCAAACAAATATTATAAACTATACAAACACACCTTAGCCCCACACATCTTCTCCTTCTTTCACCAAATTAACAACACCGGAAGTAAAGCCTAGAAGCCCATATTTCCATAATACCCAAACCAGGCAAGCCTACGAACACTCTAGGAAACTATAGACCGATATCTCTACTAAATAAAGACGTGAAGTTATAAGCAAAAATACTAACAGACTGTATAAGTCGATTACTTCCACATATTATCAACTCAGATTCATTCCTGGTAGAGAAGCGAGGGACAACACCAATAGGACATTACAATTGATTGATTACGCTAAATACTATAAAACAGAAATGGTTGTTGTCTCCGCAGATGCTGAAAAAGCGTTTGACCGTCTGAACTGGCAATTTTTATACACCACCCTCCAGAAAATTGGCATCGGAGAAACTATGCTCCAACACATTAAAAGCTTATACCAAAACCGCACTGCAAAAGTAAAAACTAATGGTCTTCTTTCCGACTCTTTCCCCATCCATAATGGAACACGTCAGGGCTGCCCTCTATCCCCATTACTTTTTGTAATCAGCATGGAAATTCTAGAGCAAAGAATTAGACAAAATCCATAAATATCAGGTATCAAAGTTGGTCCTCACAACTATAAGTTATCCCTTTATGCAGATGACATTCTACTTACCCTCTCCAAGCCTAACACCTCTATGCCCGCAGTATTGAGAGAATTTAGAGAATTTGCAACATACTCTAACTTTCTGGTCAATGACCAAAAATCCAAAATACTAAACATTACACTTCCTTCTAAAGCTTATCATATTCTATTAAAAAACTGCCTCTCCTGGAAAAAAACGCATGTATCAAACATTACGATTAGAAGACTAAGGGGCACATTAAACACCTACCATAACATTACATTCTACTGGGAATCAAGCATAGCATGTCAACAACCAGTCTAGACAGGCACATCCTTATTTCTAACAAAAATTAATTAAATGTTGGATGCACCAACCTAATATATAATGTGTATATAAAATGTGATGTTAAGTGTATATGTCTTGCGACAGAGTTATAAAATTGATACTGTGACAAAACTTATCATAAATGACAAATAATCAAAATGTATCTAAACAAGTAGTGTAAATTAGTCCCAGAACATTCCAAAGGTGCACTCCCTTAGATCATCAAGCGAGCGGCAGTCTGCTTCTTCCAAATCTTACTGGTAGTAAAGTCTGTTCATCTAGAAAATATCAAAAAGAAGAAGAAGGCGCCACCATAGTGCACGATCAGTAGCTCAAAAACGCATCATTGCAGATACTATTGTACTTACAAAATATGAAGCACTTGAGAAGTGCTACACGGGCCTCCTGGACTCTTAAAAGTCGTCCAGACAACTTCCCCTCATATGTTTATATCAGCATGTATCCTTTGCGGGCTGCAATTAACGGGGTCTGTCCTCCGCTGTGAAGATGCGTCTGCAATATTGTAAAGTCTACCACAATATAATTCCACAGTGGAAATGTATATAAAAAGTCGTGGATAAAAGTCTGATATATATAAAAAGACTTTATTAGTTAAAACACAATGTTTCTCGGTCTTTCCTGACCATTTCCTCAGGTGTAAATAACATAATACAATAACCACGACTTATAAACCCTACTCGGCATCTTGGAATTAAAACTGTGCATGTGCGAAAGTCTGCCTTGTGTTAAGACAGGAAATCCCTGATGTCACACTCCTTTTTCAATTGGTTCTAAATCCTCCAATGTGTTGCAAATATAGCGACCCAACCCTTCAGCTAAAATGACGTTGGTGAGTTATTCTAATTGGTTCAAAGGAATTACCACTGGACCAATCAAGTTATTGTAGTGACAACACAACCCCATCTCCAATTTAATTGTGCTGGATACTCCGCTAAATGGGTAAAATAGATATTTGAAACACAACCTTCGCATATGGAGTCTAAAATCCAATCATTTAAACAGTAAATAAAACCCACAGTTAAGTCAACATTGAAAACATGCTGATATTAATTGTATACATAACTTATCTAATACAGAAAGGGGTGACAATGGGTAAGTTGATCATACATAGCTTATCTATTACAGATAGGGGTACTATGGGTCAGTTGATCATACAAAGATTGTATAAATAAAAATCTCATCCTAATACATCATTAACATTAAAAACCCACTTAATACTAATAACTGGTGTGTATTGCAAATATTAAAAAAAAATATTATATAAAAAAAGAATATATGTTTATAGGACAAATGGTGGATGAAGTCAATAATTCATACACCAATATATGTATATATATATAAAAATACCTCATATTACATCACTAACTTCCAATATAGACGACACAAATAGTGATATCGGAAATATACATCTGATTACATGCATTATATGTGTCAAAATATAAAGAGTGCATCTAAAAGACCAATATCTATTTATGGAAACACAAAGTGGTATATATATATATATATATATATATATATATATATATATATATATATATACAAGCTATTGTACTTGATTATATATCTATAGCAAACTGTAATAACTCCTAAAGAGTGATAGAGTATAGTGCAATGTGTAAATCCTGAAGGTCTTATTATCATATGAACATTCTAACGATGCCCAAAACTCATGTTCTATGGCTCAATCAAATATGCTTGACCCAACAATCTATACTGACGTAAATCTCGGCTATTGGTGGTCATCCATTGAAAGCTGCCATATCAATATGTTCATTCAAGTCAAAGGGATTGAGTGTTTTTAGTTTCCAAATCCAAAATGTTTCCCTTTGTCTTAAATGAATAAATCTATTCCTACCCCACTTAGGGTTAATCAACTCTAAAGGAAAAATCCGAAAAATATCTAATTGTACAGAATGAGACTGAATCCCATGTCTGGGAACACTGTGGTTAGTAATGGCATTTTTAAGATTTCTATTGTGTTTACCCCATATTTTTGGAGGGGTCTTGAGGTTCTTCCTATATATTGAATGCCACACTTGCACTCCAGCATATACACAACAAAGGAAGAATCACAGCTAAAATGGGACTTGATCTCAAATTTCTCTATAGTGGCAAAGAAGGCAAAGCTGGTCCTATTTCCAGTAGTAAAGGCACAAAGACCACAGTTATGTCTATTGCATTTATAGAAGCCTGGTTTTCCCAGTAGAGAACTGATCTTATACTTGCCCTTTATTATTGAAGAATGTGTTCTCATTACAACTTTACTTGGTGCTAATCTATTTTTCAAAGTGGGCGATCTCTTAGAGGTACAGATGGGATATTGACCTATAGTATCCTTTAGTAGAGGATCCCCCTGTAATACAAACCAGTATTTATTAAGAATCTTTCTAATCTCTTTATGATTATTATTGAATTGGGTAATAAATCTTATGTTATTCTTATTATTGATGTTGTTCTTATTTGTATCCCTATTCAATTGATTAATGGAACTTTGTTGACTATTGTCATTAGGACCTAATCTCTTTTTATTAGTAAAAAAAATCCATTCTATCCTTATTTCTGAAATAAATACAAAATAAATACAAAATTACCTGTAAAATAAAACCTAACCTGCCTTACATTAAAACCTAACATTACAATAAAATAAAATAAATTAAATTAATCAAATAGAATTATCTAAATTACTAAAAAAAATAAACACTAAATTACACAAAATAAAAAAATGAAATTATCAAAAGTAAAAATGAATTACTCCTAATCTAATAGCCCTATCAAAATAAAAAAGCCCACCCAAAATAAGAAAACCCCTAGCCTACACTAAACTGCCAATGGCCCTTAAAAGGGCTTTTTTGCGGGGCATTGCCCCAAAGAAATCAGATCTTTTACCTGTAAAGAAAAATACAAACAACCCCCCAACAGTAAAACCCACCACCCACCCACATTACCAACCCCCCCCAAAATAAAAACCTATCTAAATAAACCTAAGCTAACCATTGCCCTGAAAAGGACATTTGAATGGGCATTGCCCTTAAAAGGGCATTTAGCTCTTTTACTGCCCAAACCCTAATCTAAAAATAAAACCCACCCAATAAACCCTTAAAAAAACCTAACACTAACCCCCAACGATCCATTTACAGTTTTCGAAGACCGGACATCCATCCTCATCCAAGTGGCAGAAGTCCTCATCGAAGCCAGCAGAAGTCTTCATCCAAGTGGGGTGAAGTCCTCATCGAAGCCGGCAGAAGTCTTCATCCAAGCGGGCAGAAGTCTTCATTCAGACGGCATCTTCTATCTTCATCCAGACTGCATCTTCTATCTTCATCCATCCGGTGCGGAGCGGGTCCATCTTCAAGACATCCAGCGTGGAGCATCCTCTTCTTCCGATGGTGAACGTAGAATGAAGGTTCCCTTTAAGGTAAATCATCCAAGATGGCGTCCCTTACATTCAGATTGGCTGAATTCTATCAGCCAATAGGAATTAAAGGGAAAAAAATCCTATTGGCTATAGGAATTACTTAGGTAATAATTGTAAGGTTTATTTAGATTTATTTTAATTATATTTAATTTTTGGGGGTGTTAGGGTTGGGGTTATGCTTAGGGTTACGTTAGAGTTAGGTTTAGGGGTTAATATATTTATGTAGTGATGTGGGAGGCCAGAGGTTTAGGGGTTAATCATTTATTTTAGTATATTTTGTTGTGGGGGGCTTGCGTTTTAGGGGTTAATAGGTTTATTATAGCGGCGGTGTGGGTGGACGGCAGATTAGGGGTTAATAATATTTAAGTAGTGTTTGCGATGCGGGAGGGCAGCGGTTTAAGGGTTAATAGGTTTATTATAGTGGTAATGATGTTGGGGAGGGTTAATACATTTTAATAGTGACGGCAATGTCCGGAGTGGCAGATTAGGGGTTAATAATTTTAATTTAGTGTTGCGATACGGTAGGGCTTCGGTTTAGGGGTTAATAGGTAGTTTATGGGTGTTAGTGCACTTTGTAACAGTTTAGTTATGTGTTTTATGTTACAGCTTTGTAGCATAAAACTCATAACTACTGACTTTAGATGGCAGTACGGATCTTGTCATTTTAGGCTGTACCGCTCACTTTTTGGCTTTCCAGGCAAACTCGTAATACTGGCACTATGGAAGTCCCATTGAAAAAGAACTTTTCTTAAAGTGCAGTACTGACGTTGCGTGACGGCCAAAATGGTGTGCGGTACACCTATTCTGACAAGACTTGTAATAGCGGCGTTAGGGAAAAAGCATTGTTATGGGCCATAACGATGCTTTTTGAGTCATAATGCAAAACTCGTAATCTGGCTGAAAGTCTTTTTATATATATAGATCATACTTTTATCCACGACTTTTTATATCCATTTCTACTGTGAAATTATATTGTGGTAGACTTTACAATATTGCAGCCACATCTTCACATCGGAGGACCCGTTAATTGCAGCCCACAAAGGATACATGCTGATTTAAACATACAAGGGGAAGTTGTCTGGACGACTTTTAAGAGTCCAGGAGGCCCGTGTAGCACTTCTCAAGTGCTTCATATTTTGTAAGTACAATAGTATCTGCGCTGATGCGTTTTTGAGCTACTGATCGTGCACTATGGTGGCACCTTCTTCTTCTTTTTGATATTTTCTAGATGAGCATCGTTATTTCCCAATTGAAGGGTCTTGGGTCTCTCTCCTCTCCACCTTTTACCTTTCCTTCCTACCCTCTGACCATCTTGGATCCCTTTTCCACACATTACTATTTCCTTGTTCTCTCCTACCTTTACTTCTCAGCAGAACTCTTCTCCTTTTGGAAAATAATGACAAACGAACAGCCTTCAAAAAACCATTACCAGCTTAACAATGATTAAAACATATTCGCCTAGATTGCGAGTTTTGTCGGCAAAGACCCACAGTGCTAACGAGCCTTTTTTTCCAGCGCACCCTTAAGCCAACGCTGGTATTACGAGTTGTCTGAATGGCTTTGTTAGCCTCAGAAAAGGGAGCGTTGAGCAAATTTAGCCTCCCTTCAACTCTCAATACCAGCGTTGCCTACGGTAGCGGTAAGCTGGCTAAACATGCTCATGCACAATTTCCCTGTTTAGGAAAAAATGGGGCTGAGCTGGCTGTAAAAAAACCTAACACCTGCAAAAAAGCCGCATTCAGCTCCTAACGCAGCCCCATTGTTTCCTATGGGGAAACACTTTCTAAGTCTACACCTAACACCCTAACATGAACCCCGAGTCTAAACACCCCTAATATTACACTTATTAACCCCTAATCTGCCGCCCCCGCTATCGCTGACACCTGCATTATACTAATAACCCCTAATCTGCCGCTCCGGACACCGCCGCAACCTACATTATAGCTATGAACCCCTAATCTGCTGTCTCTAACATCGCCGACACCTACATTATATTTATTAACCCCTAATCTGTCCCCCCAACCTCGCCGCCACCTACCAACACTTATTAACCCCTAATCTGCCGACCGGACATCGGCGCCACTATAATAAATGTATTAACCCCTAAACCGCCGCACTCCCGCCTCACAAACACTATAATAAATTTTATTAACCCCTAATCTGCCCTCCCTAACATCGCTGCCACCTACCTACAATTATTAACCCCTAATCTCCCGGCGATGTCCGGTCGGCAGATTAGGGGTTAATAAGTGTAGGTAGGTGGCGGCGAGGTTGGGGGGCAGATTAGGGGGTAATAAATATAATATAGGTGTCGGCGATGTTAGGGACAGCAGATTAGGGGTTCATAGGGATAATGTAGGTGGCGGCGATGTCCAGTCGGAAGATTAGGGGTTAAAAAATATTATTATAGGGTTTGCAATGTGGGGGGCCTCGGTTTAGGGGTTCATAGGTAGTTTATGGGTGTTAGTGTACATTGTAGCACTTTAGTTAAGAGTTTTATGTTCCGGCGTTAGCCCATAAAACTCTTAACTACTGACTTTTTTTGCGGTTGGAGTCTTGGAGGTAGAGGCTCTACCGCTCACTTCTTCCAAGACTTGTAATACCGGCGTTAGGCAAATCCCATAGAAAAGATAGGATACGCAATTGACGTAAGGGGATTTGAGGTAGCCTCGAGTGAGCGGTACACCTGTACCTGCCTGACTCGTAATACCAGCGTTAGATAAAAAGCAGTGTTAGGACCCCTTAACGCTGCTTTTTAAGGCTAATGCTGATCTAATCGTAATCTGACCAGTGTAGTTTAGTTAAGTATTGATACTAACCTATAAAGTATTTTATAGGTTGAACTTAATGGACGTCTGTCTTTTTTCAACCTCGTCTACTATGTTACTGTGTTACTATGTTACTTGTCTGATAAAGTTTGAGCCTAATGTCATGTACCTAATGAGGATTTGTCTAGACTTAACTTTGTATATTATATGACTGCTTCATTACTCTGTACAAACCTATTCTTTTTCAATAAAGTTTTTTTTTAAAAAGAATAAGTTAAAAAATTACATAGAAGACAAAACTTAACTAAAACTAATATAGATAATTACAGCTTTAAAATGGCAAAAATCTGCAGTGTAGCTCAAAACAAAAATTTTAATTAAAACAAAAAATTGTAATGAAATTTGTTTGAAACGAATGCGACATAAGCAAAAATGAACTAAAAACCAAAAAATGTATTATTTATTTCTAACAAAATGAAAATTTCAGAAGAAACAAGAAATTCCCCCTTGCACACCTCTACTGTTTATATTAAATATGATTTTTTTAACTCTGTACTCTGAATGTTGCTATATAATTTAAATCTGGATTTTGCTGTCTTTTTAATATGAATTGTAATGTGTATTATTAATGATTTTTAATGTTTACTTTGATTACTATTTTTAGTTTTGTACTTTCGATACGTTTTTTTTAAACTGCTTTTTTTATTGATCAATATACTGTAATGTAACTATGTGCTACCTTCTCCTTAGTAAGCAATATAGCTATTAAGGAAAAAAATACCTTTAAAAAAATCTCATATATATGACCTTAAAGCACTAAGAATTTTTTTTAGATCTCTGAGCATAGAGCTTTAGAGAATCGGGTCCATAAATTAACAAAGGACGCCAATGCAAAAAAGCCATGGTATAACCATTAGAGAGGGTTTTTTTTGCATTGAAATATCCCTTTAAGCAATAAAAGTCAAGATTAAAAGGACAGAAACTGAAGTGTAATATATCAATATCCCTCAACTGTCCAAGGTTATCAACACAACAAGTTAACCTTTGGTGGGTCTTGAGAAATGGACTTGGACAGCTCTGAACCAAAGTCAGAGAAATTACTTATTGACCCAAGCAGTTTGAGCAATAAAATGAATTAACAAAATGTATTGTTTTGACTGGAATAAAATGTAATTTTCTTGCCATATATCAGATGTCAGTATAGAATATATGTAGCAAGAAATAAAGCCCTTTAAGCAATTTAAGCCATTTTCACAACATTGCATTCTACATAACTGAGATTAAAACAAATACACACCTAGATTACGAGTCTTGCGATAGGCTTAAAAAGCAGCGTTGGCCGGTCCCAATGCTGCTTTTAAACGCCCGCTGGTATTACGAGTCTTGAAGGTACAGGTGTACTGCTCACTTTTTTGGCCAGACTCAGAAATACCGCAAATCCACTTACGTCAATTGCGTATCCTATATTTTCAATGGGACTTGCATAGCGCCGGTATTACGAGTCTGACCAAAAGTGAGCGGTAGACCCTCTCCTGTCAAGCCTGGTACCGCATTTAAAAGTCAGTAGTTAAGAGTTTTACACTACAACGATGTAGCATAAAACTCTTAACTAAAGTGCTAAAAAGTACACTAACACCCATAAACTACCTATTAACCCCTAAACCAAGGCCCTCCCACATTGCAAACACTAAAATAAAATTTTTAAACCCTAATCTGCCGAACCGGACATCGCCGCCACTATAATAAATATATTAACCCCTAAACCGCCGCACTCCCGCATCGCAAACACTATTTAAATATTATTAACCCCTAATCTGCCGGCCCTAACATCGCCGACACCTACCTACATTTATTAACCCCTAATCTGCCGCCCCAATGTCGCCACCACTATAATAAAGTTATTAACCCCTAAACCTAAGTCTAACCCTAACCCCCCCTAACTTAAATATAATTTAAATAAATCTAAATAAAATTAATACAATTAACTAAATAATTCTTATTTAAAACTAAATACTTACCTATAAAATAAACCCTAAGATAGCTACAATATAACTAATAGTTACATTGTAGCTAGCTTAGGGTTTATTTTTATTTTACAGGCAACTTTGTATTTATTTTAACTAGGTACAATAGTTATTAAATAGTTACTAACTATTTAATAACTATATAGTTAAAATAAAGACAAATTTACCTGTAAAATAAAAGTTACAATTACACCTAATACTACACTACAATTAAATTAATTACCTAAATTAAATACAATTAATTACAATTAAAAAAAATAAGTACAACCCCCCCCACTAAATTACAGAAAATAATAAACAAATTACAAGATTTTTTAACTAATTACACCTAATCTAATCCCCCTAACAAAATAAAAAAGCCCCCCCAAAATAAAAAAAACCCTACCATACCCTAAATTACAAATAGCCCTTAAAGGGCCTTTTGCGGGGCTTTGCCCCAAAGTAATCAGCTCTTTTACCTGAAATAAAAAAATACAATTCCCCCCAACATTAAAACCCACCAACCACATCCAAGATGACGTCCCTTCAATTCCGATTGGCTGATAGAATTCTATCAGCCAATTGGAATTAAAGTAGAATAAATCCTATTGGCTGATGCAATCAGCCAATAGGATTGAAGTTCAATCCTATTGGCTGATCCAATCAGCCAATAGGATTGATCTGGCATTCTATTGGCTGTTCCAATCAGCCAATAGAATTCCAGTTCAATCCTATTGGCTGATTGCATCAGCCAATAGGATTTTTTCTACCTTAATTCCGATTGGCTGATAGAATTCTATCAGCCAATCGGAATTGAAGGGATGCCATCTTTTATGATGTCATTTAAAGGAACCTTCATTCTGTGTTTAGCCGTCGGAAAAAGAGGATGCTCCGCGTCGGATGTCTTGAAGATGGACCCGCTCCGCCCCGGATGGATGAAGATAGAAGATGCCATCTGGATGAAGACTTCTGCCCGTCCGGAGGACCACTTCGCCCGGCTTGGATGAAGACTTCTCCCGGCTTCGTTGAGGACTTCGACCCGGTTGGGTGAAGACGTCTCCCGGTAAGGTGATCTTCAGGGGGTTAGTGTTTTTTTTAAGGGGGGATTGGGTGGGTTTTAGAGTAGGGTTGGTTGTGTGGGTGGTGGGTTTTAATGTTGGGGGGGGAATTGTAATTTTTTTTCAGGTAAAAGAGCTGATTACTTTGGGCCAATGCCCCGCAAAAGGCCCTTTTAAGGGCTATTTGTAATTTAGGGTAGGGTAGGTTTTTTTTTTATTTTGGGGGGGGGTTATTTTGTTAGGGGGATTAGATTAGGTGTAATTAGTTTAAAAATCTTGTAATTTGTTTATTATTTTCTGTAATTTAGTGTTTGTTATTTTATTTTTTTGTACTTTAGATAATTTTATTTAATTGTAATTAATTGTATTTAATTTAGGTAATTCATTTAATTGTAGTGTAGTGTTAGGTGTAATTGTAACTTAGGTTAGGTTTTATTTTACAGGTAAATTTGTCTTTATTTTAACTAGGTAGTTATTAAATAGTTAATAACTATTGTACCTAGGTAAAATAAATACAAAGTTGCCTGTAAAATAAAAATAAACCCTAAGCTAGCTACAATGTAACTATTAGTTATATTGTAGCTATCTTAGGGTTTATTTTATAGGTAAGTATTTAGTTTTAAATAGGAATTATTTAGTTAATTGTAGTAATTTTCTTTAGATTTATTTAAATTATATTTAAGTTAGGAGGGGTTAGGGTTAGACTTAGGTTTAGGGGTTTATAACTTTATTATAGTGGTGGCGACGTTGGGGGCGGCAGATTAGGGGTTAATAAATGTAGTTAGGTTGCGGCGACATTGAGGGCAGCAGATTAGGGGTTAATAAATATAATGTAGGTGTCGGCTTGTTGGGGGCAGCAGATTAGGGGTTTATACATATAATGTAGGTGGCGGCGGTGTCCGGAGCGGCAGATTAGGGTTTAATAATATAATGTAGGTGGCGGCGATGTCGGGGGAGGCAGATTAGGGGTTAATAAGTGTAAGATTAGGGGTGTTTAGACTCGGGTTCATGTTAGGGTGTTAGGTGTAGACATAACTGTTATTTCCCCATAGGAGTCAATGGGGCTGCGTTAGGAGCTAAACGCTGCTTTTTTGCAGGTGTTAGTTTTTTTTCTGCCGGCTTTCCCCCATTGATTCCTATGGGGAAATCATGCACGAGCACGTTTTACCAGCTCACCGCTAACGTAAGCAGCGCTGGTATTGAGGTGAGATGTGGAGCAAAACGCTCACTTTTTTTGCGGCTAATGCCGGGTTTGTAAAAACCCGTAATACCAGCGCTGTCTGTAAGTGAGAGGTGAGCATAAACTGCTTGTTAGCACCGCACAGCTCAAAACGAAAAACTCGTAATCTAGCCGACAGTTAATAATTTTGCTACTATACTCTCCGAAATATTACTGTATAACTGTACAAGTTTTATAATGTATACTTTGGGTATGTTTAAAAATTAAAGAAAAGTGCAAATGCAAAAAAAAAAAAAATGCAATTTATAATTGAGCTTTTGCATGCATATAACTATAACTTCTTTTTTGTAACATAGTAACATAGTAGATGAGGTTGAAAGACGACAAAAGTACATCAAGGTAAACCTATACAGATCCTACTTGATTTACAATAAGGAATTGAGCTTAAATTAATTCCATTTAAAAAGTGACCTATTTAACACAAGCAGTCATATCCCTGAATTCTGTTTCTAGCCCACGGACAGCGCTGCGGAATCTGTTGGCGCTTTATAAATAAATAATAATAATAGCCAGACCGATCTCACCCATTCTTAACCCTTTTGTGACTGGGTTATACACTGTTCTGATGTAGACAAATTGAAATCACAATATTTCACGATATTTCAATGATGGGATCGCCCTACAGACCGTTATCAAATCCTGCAAGCGCAGTAGGCTTCAGGATAGCCGTTGGCTATGACATTGTATTCCGTTGTAACGGCTTTAAAGCCCAGCACCGCTGTGACGGAATACAACAGCATAACGGCAGTAAAAGCTTAAATGGATCTAAGGTATTGGCATTTACTACCTCCTTAATTAATAAGATCCATAATTTTATTGCTCTTACAGTGAAAAAACATTTACGTTGCTGGAGATTAAATCTCCTTTCCTCCAGCCTTAAATTATGTCATAAACAATTTTCTTGGAATAAACAGAGCTTCTGCCATCTCTCTAAATAAGCCTTGAATATATTTTTATAAAGTAATCATATCACCTCTCAAGCACCTTTTTTCTAGAGAAAACAGACCCAGTTTAGCTAACCTCTCCTCATAGCTTAAATTCTCCATTTCCCTTATTAGCTTTGTGGCCCTTCTCTGAACTTTTTCTAAGTCTGCAATATCTTTTTTGAGATTGGTCCCTAGAACTGCACTCCATACTCAAGGTGAGGTCTTATCAGGGATTTATATAGTGACAGAATTATGCTTTCCTCCCTTGAATCGATGCCTATTTTAATACATGATAGTATCTTATTAGCCTTAGAAACATTTCTAGCTCTGTCCCTCTCCCATCTATCAATTTTCTTCTCTAGCTCAGTTCCTCACCCATCTATACTTGATCTTCTGTTCTGTCTCCCTCCCACCTATGTACATTATACTGTACCTGATCTTCTCTTCATCTATACATGCTCGTCTCATCTCCAGTTAACCAAGTGTCATGAGTTACTCATTTTTAAAGGAAATTCAAGGGTCAAGTCCAGCGGGAATGAATGAGAACAGAGTTCCTGTACTATTTTTGCAAGAGGGACTAAGTTCCCCTTGCACAGAAAACAGAAATGCTTCAGTAAACACTGCTGCTGCTGGTGGGAGGAGCTGTTGCATAGTCTGGTTAGAGGGATAGTAAGATCCTCTAGTAATGGGCAGCAACACTTCCTACTATACACTAAATGCAAGCCTGTCAGTGGTCCTGCTGTGTGATCACCCTGCACTGTGTGTAACACATTGTGCTTACATTTCTGTGTAACTTGCCCTGGAGCTATTTAGCCCCCTCAGCAGAAATAGGACAATTGCACCTTAAGTGGGTGAGACTCTGTGACAAAGGAGGAGTCTCAGGCCCAAAGGCAACCATTTAACCCTTCATTGGTTTTAATCTGCTTTCATTAACCAAAGTGTATAGATTATATACAAATAAATACAGTGTGTGTGTGGATAAAACAATATTAATTGTAAGGGGGGGGGGAATCCTTGGGGAGTTCCCACACTTATTTTGTATGACATGACTCCTGGGGAAATTATATTATAGAAATGTTAATAAGTAATAATTAGTCTTTATTTTGCCTTTTTACCCCTCTTTAGATGCTTTGGGAACAATCCTGATCTGCTATTAATAACTGAGCACAAACATACAGTTTCTTATCATTAAAACAGCTTTTACTTAAAGGAATATAAAAACCAAGAATGTTCTTTTGTGATTCAGACAGTGCATAACATTTTAATAATGTTTCCAATTTATTTCTAATATCAAATTTGCTTTGTTCCCATGATATTCTGTGAAGAGATACCTAGGTAGGCATCTGGAGCGCTACATAGCAGGAAACAGTGCTGCCCTCTAGTGCTCTGCAAATGGATAAGATTATTGCAAAACAGCTGCTATATAGTGCTCCAGAAATTGTCCAGCTCCTAAGCATACATCCCTGCTTTTCAAGAAAAGATACCAATAAATTAGAAAGTTGTCTAAAATCCTATGTTCTAGCAGAATCATGAATGAACAATTTTGGGATTCATACAAACACACATATATATATTTGAATTACTATTTTTATATGCATGATAGTTTTATGTCCCTTTAATGATCCATGCCTTTTAAAGAGTTAGTTGTACGCTGCTAAACAGTCTGCATGATATGGGGGAATTATGGTTGCAACTTTGCAATACGTTCTGCTTTCGCCCAAATTTTAAATCATCTTCAAACTTAGCAATGATCCTGCTGGACGGCACTTGGATTAGTTGTTTTACTTGCTTTATGGTGCTACAAATTTATTACAAGAATTAACCTTTCCTGGTTTAGATGAAACATGCATTTTCAATTTACTTCTATTATTAAATTCACTTTACCAATAAGGAGTTAAACACACAGGGAATACAAATCCCACTCAGGAGCCACTAGCATTTCAATTCCGAAGAATAAAAACCAGTGAATGGTGACTATGTGCAATCCTCATTGGCTCACTATGGGCTTAATCAAAAACTTGCCAGCAAAGAGAGGGATTATGTGAAACCCTTTAGAGTCTATTTTAACATTAAAGGGACAGTCTAGTCAAAATTAAACTTTCATGATTTAGATAGGGCATTTCATTTTAAACAACTTTCCAATTTACTTTTATCATTGAATTTGCTTTGTTCTTTTGGTATTCTTAGCTGAAAGCTAAACCAAGGTAGGCTCATTGCTAATTTCTAATCCCTTGAAGACCGCCTCTTATCTGAATGCATTGACATTTTTTTCACAGCTTGATGGTGTTAGTTCATGTGTACCATATAGATAACATTGTGCTCACGCATGAGAAGTTATTTATGAGAGTGCACTGATTGGCTAAAATGCAAGTCTGTTAAGGAAAGAACTGAGATAAGGGGCAGTCTGCAGAGGCTTAGATACAATGTAATCACAGAGGTAACAAGTATATTGATATAACAGTCTTGTTTATGCAAAATTGGGGAATGCGTAATAAAGGGATTATCTATCTTTTTAAACAATAAAAAATATGGAGTAGACTGTCCCTTTAAATTGCATTGTAGGTGTCTCTCCTTCACCTCCAGAGCTCTGCATAGCGAGATAAACAGCTCTCAGGCAAACATTTACCTTTTTATATTTTATTAAGGGACTGTGCAGGACTGACAAGACTTTTTAATCAACATCCCAGTGGGGGAGAGAGAGCCCACCCCATTTGAAAGGGTGCTTCTGCAGATGTTTTGAATACAATTTACTCTTAGCAGCTGATGTCCTAACGACATTCTCCTTTAAACACACATATTTCAATAACAGAAACCCAAAAGTTAATTGGTACAGACTTAAAGGGACATGAAACCTAACATTTTTCTTTTATGATTTAGGTAGAACCTACAATGAAAACAACTTTCCAGTTAACTTCTATTACCAGATTTGCTTCATTCTCTTGGTATCATTTGTGAAGGAGCAGCAGTGCACTGCTGTTTTCTAACTGATCACATGGGTGAGCCAATCCTTTGCTGAACCTAGGTTCTTTGCTGCTCCCGAGCATTCCAAGATTAACCTTTCAGCAAAGGATAAAAAGGGAAGGAAGCAAATTAAATGATAGAAGTAAATTGGAAAGTTATTTAAAATTGTATGTTCTGTCTAAATCATGAATGTCTAATTATGACTTTACTGTCCCTTTAATGTCACTTTAGTGACTATTACAAAAGAAGAAAGGGGCACTATGTTATCTCTATGTTTCTAAGCTAAGGTCAGGGACATCTCAATTAAAAACTAAACTTCTCTATTTTTATAATTTATTTTTGAATTAAAGCAGGCAGTGTTTGCTATAGAATGGGGATTACATTTTGAGTTTCACATCTATTTAAAACCTATAGTGATATCCAGACACAGAGACATCTGAATATAATGTGTTTGTGTAAAGTGCGCTGGCCGCAAATCTAAACCTGGGTACGTAAACAATTTAATTTTCTACCACAATTGGTTTAGTTCAAACACTGAGCTAAATCTTGAAGAGATTAATAAATCTGTCTAATGCAGATCAATGCCTGAAGCGCATAAGGAAGGGGGTTTGAAAGGATCCAAGTGCATAGAAATTAATCTAAATGACAAGGAACTTGATTTTCCAAAGTCTATGGCCTAGATTTGGAGTTTGGCGGTAGCCGTGAAAACCAGCGTTAGAGGCTCCTAACGCTGGTTTTACGCTAACTCCGGTATTTGGAGTCATTCAAAAAAGGGTCTAACGCTCACTTTTCAGCCGCGACTTTTCCATACCGCAGATCCCCTTACGTAAATTGCGTATCCTATCTTTTCAATGTGATTTTTCTAACGCCGGTATTTAGAGTCGTGGCTGAAGTGAGCGTTAGAAATCTAACGACAAAACTCCAGCCGCAGAAAAAAGTCAGTAGTTAAGAGCTTTCTGGGGTAACGCCGGTTCATAAAGCTCTTAACTACTGTACTCTAAAGTACACTAACACCCATAAACTACCTATGTACCCCTAAACCGAGGTCCCCCCACATCGCCGCCACTCGATTAATTTTTTTTAACCCCTAATCTGCCGACCGCCACCTACGTTATACTTATGTACCCCTAATCTGCTGCCCCTAACACCGCCGACCCCTGTATTATATTTATTAACCCCTAATCTGCCCCCCACAACGTCGCCGCCAGCTAACTACAATAATTAACCCCTAATCTGCCGACCGCAAAGCGCCGCCACCTACATTATAGCTATGTACCCCTAATCTGCTGCCCCTAACACCGCCGACCCCTATATTATATTTATTAACCCCTAATCTGCCCCCCTCAACGTCGTCTCCACCTGCCTACACTTATTAACCCCTAATCTGCCGAGCAGACCGCACCGCTACTATAATAAAGTTATTAACCCCTAATCCGCCTCACTAACCCTATAATAAATAGTATTAACCCCTAATCTGCCCTCCCTAACATCGCCGACACCTAACTTCAATTATTAACCCCTAATCTGCCGACCGGAGCTCACCGCTATTCTAATAAATGTATTAACCCCTAAAGCTAAGTCTAACCCTAACACTAACACCCCCCTAAATTAAATATAATTTTAATCTAACGAAATTAATTAACTCTTATTAAATAAATTATTCCTATTTAAAGATAAATACTTACCTGTAAAATAAATCCTAATATAGCTACAATATAAATTATAATTACATTGTAGCTATTTTAGGATTAATATTTATTTTACAGGCAACTTTGTAATTATTTTAACCATGTACAATAGCTATTAAATAGTTAAGAACTATTTAATAGCTACCTAGTTAAAATAATTACAAAATTACCTGTAAAATAAATCCTAACCTAAGTTACAATTAAAACTAACACAATACTATCATTAAATTAATTAAATAAAATACCTATAATTACCTACAATTAAACCTAACACTACACTATCAATACATTAATTAAATACAATATCTACAAATAACTACAATGAAATAAACTAACTAAAGTACAAAAAATAAAAAAGAACTAAGTTACAAAAAATAAGAAAAATCAGAATCAAGTTCAATCCGATTGGTTGATCCAATCAGCCAATCAGATTGAGCTCGCATTCTATTGACTGTTCCGATCAGCCAATAGAATGCGAGCTCAATCTGATTGGCTGATTGGATCAGCCAATCGGATTGAACTTGATTCTGATTGGCTGATTCCATCAGCCAATCAGAATATTCCTACCTTAATTCCGATTGGCTGATAGAATCCTATCAGCCAATCGGAATTCGAGGGACGCCATCTTGGATGATGTCCCTTAAAGGAACCGTCATTCTTCAGTTGGACGTCGCCGGAAGAAGATGGGTCCGCGGTGGAGGTCTTCAGGATGGAGCCGGTCGTCATCGGATGAAGATAGAAGATGCCGCTTGGATCAAGATGGTTGCCGGTCCGGATCGCCTCTTCTTCCCGGATAGGATGAAGACTTTGGAGCCTCTTCTGGACCTCTTCAGCCACCGGATGATGGATCGCCAGCCCCCGCTTGGGTTGGATGAAGATTTTGGAGCCAGGACGGATCGGTGATACCTGGTGAGGTGAAGACAAGGTAGGATGATCTTCAGGGGCTTAGTGTTAGGTTTATTTAAGGGGGGTTTGGGTTAGATTAGGGGTATGTGGGTGGTGGGTTGTAATGTTGGGGGGGGGTATTGTATGTTTTTTTTTTACAGGCAAAAGAGCTGAACTTCTTGGGGCATGCCCCGCAAAGGGCCCTGTTCAGGGCTGGTAAGATAAAAGAGCTTTGAACTTTATTAATTTAGAATAGGGTAGGGCATTTTTTATTTTGGGGGTCTTTGTTATTTTATTAGGGGGCTTAGAGTAGGTGTAATTAGTTTAAAATTGTTGTAATATTTTTCTTATGTTTGTAGATATTTTTTTATTTTTTGTAACTTAGTTCTTTTTTATTTTTTGTACTTTAGTTTATTTCATTGTAGTTATTTTATTTAATTAATTTATTGATAGTGTAGTGTTAGGTTTAATTGTAGGTAATTGTAGGTATTTTATTTAATTAATTTAATGTGTGTTAGGTTTAAACCTAGTGTTAGGTTTAATTGTAACTTAGGTTAGGATTTATTTTACAGGTAATGTTGTAATTATTTTAACTAGGTAACTATTAAATAGTTCTTAACTATTTAATAGCTATTGTACCTGGTTAAAATAAATACAAAGTTACCTGTAAAATAAATATTAATCCTAAAATAGCTACAATGTAATTATAATTTATATTGTAGCTATATTAGGATTTATTTTACAGATAAGTATTTATCTTTAAATAGGAATAATTTATTTAATAAGAGTTAATAAATTTCGTTAGATTAAAATTATATTTAAGGGGGGTGTTAGTGTTAGGGTTAGACTTAGCTTTAGGGGTTAATACATTTATTAGAATAGCGGTGAGCTCCGGTCGGCAGATTAGGGGTTAATAATTGAAGTTAGGTGTCAGCGATTTTAGGGAGGGCAGATTAGGGGTTAATACTATTTATTATAGGGTTAGTGAGGCGGATTAGGGGTTAATAACTTTATTATAGTAGCGGTGCGGTCCGGTCGGCAGATTAGGGGTTAATAAGTGTAGGCAGGTGGAGGCGACGTTGTGGGGAGCAAATTAGGGGTTAATAAATATAATATAGGGGTCGGCGGTGTTAGGGGCAGCAGATTAGGGGTACATAGGGATAATGTAAGTAGCGGCGGTTTACGGAGCGGCAGATTAGGGGTTAAAAAAAATATGCAGGGGTCAGCGATAGCGGGGGCGGCAGAATAGGGGTTAATAAGTATAAGGTTAGGGGTATTTAGACTCGGGGTACATGTTAGAGTGTTAGGTGCAGACGTAGGAAGTGTTTACGCATAGCAAACAATGGGGCTGCGTTAAGAGCTGAACGCGGATTTTTTGCAGGTGTTAGGTTTTTTTTCAGCTCAAACAGCCCCATTGTTTCCTATGGGGGAATCGTGCACAAGCACGTTTTTGAGGCTGGCCGCGTCCGTAAGCAACTCTGGTATCGAGAGTTGAAGTTGCGTTAAAAATGCTCTACGCTCCTTTTTTGGAGCCTAACGCAGCCTTTATGTGGACTCTCAATACCAGAGTTATTTTTATGGTGCGGCCAGAAAAAAGCCGGCGTTAGCTATGCGGGTCCTTACCGACAAAAACTCCAAATCTAGGCCTATGTTAGTAAAGCGAAAAGAGCAAGTCCCAGCGCAGTATAAGGCATTTATGACACATTGCCATTCAAGTTTTTTTTATAGAAAATCCATTCCATTTTACTTCTAATATCAAATTTGCTTCATTCTCTTCTTATCCTTTGCTGAAGGAATAGCATTGCACTACTGGACTGAACACATCTAGTCAGCCAATCACAAGACACAAATGTGTGTAGGCAGTGTCCAATCAGCAATTAGCTCCCACTACTAATGCAGGATAAGTGCATATTATTTTTCAACAATGGATACCAAGAGAACAAATCACATTGGAAAATAGAAGTGAATTTAAAATGGTCTTAAAATGACCTGCTCTATCTGAATCATGCACGTTTCATTTTTACTTTCCTATCCCTTTAAAATTATAGCCACATGAAGCATTTCACATATTACTTATAGGGGCACTGACATGTAAAAAAAAACAACAGATGTGATTTAGCAGCAGATAAATTTAATGCCATTATCATGTTCATTAGAAATGATCTATATTCTGCCAGACTGCTGCTTTGTCTCTGCTGGACACAAAGAAGCAATGAAAAAATGTGCAGCGTTTTATTATTGCACAGCTGCTTGTAGATAGTTATGTGTTTAACCCGCTTAAAGATAAATGAAACCCAAAAATGTTCTTTTGTGACTCATACGGACCATACAATGTTTAAAAAGTTTCCAATTTACTTCTATTATAAAAATGTGCTTTGTTCCCATTGTCTTATTTGTTGAAGAGATATCTAGATAGAAATACAAATGTCCATTTAAATGGGTCATACAGAAAGTTAAAATCAGCTCTGGAGCAGCAATGCACTGCAGATCCTGAGCTGATCACGGCTGTTGTTTAATGGCTATGCACATATGCCACCCCTGATTGATTCAGTGACCTATGCAGGAGTTAAACACATAGGACTAGATTACAAGAGGAGCGCTAAATTATCAGGTTTTAAACCAGATAAGTAATAAGACAAATAAGTTAGATATAAGTTAAATATAAAAAACAATCTGCTAGAGTTATAACTAGGGACAAATGTCATCTTTAAACAAACAGTATAACCTCAGCGCTTAGTGTTTGGACACCTATAGCTCCTTAAAGAGGGTACCTAGTTACCCTAAAGGAGTGAATGTTTACAGAGTATTATAAGGAGCGCCTAGATGGCTTAGGTGATATTTTTAATGTGACTAATGTGTAAAGAAATGTAAGCAATTTAACATTTATTTCTTTAAAGTATCAATCATTAAAAAACATGAAATTAACAATAAAACATGGATCCGTGTAACAAAACAAATAAATAAATGACAAGAAATGCTCTAAAAACAAATGGAAGCTGTACCCAGAAAGATTAAAATCACTATATTAAAGGACCAGTCAAGACTGTAGATTTGCATAATCAACAAATGCAAGATAACAAGACAATACAATAGCACTTAGTCTGAACTTTAAATGAGTAGTAGATTTTTTTTTCTGACAATTTTAAAAGCTATGTCTTTTTCCACTCCCCCTGTACCATGTGACAGACATCAGCCAATCACAAATGCATACACGTACCATGTGACAGCCATCAGCCATTCACACATGCATACACACTTATTCTTGCACATGCTCAGTAGGAGCTGGTGACTCAAAAAGTTTAAATATAAAAAGACTGTGCACATTTTGTTAATGGAAGTAAATTGGAAAGTTGCTTAAAATTCAATGCTCTATCTGAATAATTAAAGTTTAATTTAGATTGAGTGTCCCTTTAATATATCTATGGTATAGGACCAGAGCCGCGCTAGCTGGGCAGGATTCCCCAAAAATTAGTTCCCATCTGCCCATGTATAAGTTTGCATAGCTCGGCGCAAACCTGGTCCCCATAGCTGTTCCGCATAGCTGTCTGTAAAATTTCCCATTGTTATTAAAATAATTGTAAGTTAAAATGTAGTGTATACTATCTAAGATAAAATCTTTTTGTAGTTGTGGTACATTTGGGTCTTTTTGTAAAAAGAAGTTAACAGCATCTAGCCCTCCCTGGTGTACAGTGATGTTACATCCCATGTTGCTAGTATATAGTTGTCTTCCCACTTTAGGTTCTCTAATATATTTAAGACCTGGGTTGAGTCTTTTAAGTAGGATGGGAGTTGAGTCACATATTTTTGCAGATTCCTATCAACATATTCAGATAGATTACTGGATAATGAACCGATCCCTGAAATTATTGGTCTACCCGATGGATTAGTCAAGGATTTATGGATCTTGGGAAGGTAATAGAACACTGGGGTTATGGGATGTTTCACTCCAATGCATCTGAATTCTTTCTCATTCAGAATACCAAGTGTTCTAACTCTTCCCAAGATGCCATCTAGTTCCTTCTTATATTTATCCACCGGGTTGTTCTGTAATATTTCGTATGTATTGGTATCGGTCAGTATTCTCTTACATTCATTACTGTAATCTTCTTTATTTAGAACAACAATACCGACACCTTTATCGGCTGGGTTTACGATAATATCATGGTTGTGCTCTAAAGTTTTGATGGTATTCATCTGTGATCTAGATAGATTGCGCTTACATTTTTTTTAGTTTTCTTTGTTGTATATTTCTAATATTATTACATACAATTGTCTCAAAGGTCTCAATCGCATTACCTTTACTGGTTAATGGAAACAAATGTAGATTTGGGTTTCAAATTGGTGTGTGAATAGACATCATGTGTATTTGGGTTTGCTTGTAGTATATGATTTTCGATAATTTATTGTATTTTAATCCCAGATTTTAAAGTATTATAATAGGTTTTTATGAGATGTTTTGATGTATTTTTATATTTTTGCACTTTATATTGTCAAAAGTCGTTATATATGTTTTTATATTTTATTATGCTATAACTACAACATATAATATTCTTAGCTATAACTTTAATACACTATCTGATGTTTAAAGTAAATACATCCAATTTAGCAAATCCAATGTTTAAACTAAATACATCCAATTTAGCAAATCCGATGTTTAAACTAAATACATCCAATTTAGCACTCTCACGTTTCTATAACTATTCAAGCATATGGCTTTGAATACAGATAGAAAGCGAAAGCATAGGAGATGTAAACAAATACAATTCGAAACCGGAAATGACGCTATCACGCTAACGTCACTTCCGGCTGCTATAGCACACACAGGATTCAGATATCCATAGGTAGAGTATAATGGTCATGTCTATGTATAAAATACGGCATGAATATTAAATGCGTTGCCACAGATATTATAGTGATGAAACTGAAAGATAGATTAATATCTAAATCCTTTGAGTCAAATAGCAGCCATCTTTCTAATGGGCATTTACGTAACGGAACGAAACCGGAAGTGACACTGCTATGACGACGTAGTTTCTGGTCATCATGATTTTCATACAACAAAGCCCTATATTTAATACGTCAATAAAAAATGCCATACACAATTCTGGCACCAAAATCAATTGTCCAACAGCTATACCTCCAATACCCTATATAAGGCTACCATTATCTACCATATTTAGTCTTGATAAAGGCCTAAAAAGAGGCCGAAACGCATTGACAACACATGGTAAGCCTATTTCTGAGCACTTTATATTTATTATGGCAATATTGCACTATCCCACTCTTTTGTGTTTATAGGAACCAAAGAACAAGGTGCACACTAACAGAGGTTTCACTTAGGATTACCCTGGTCCTATTCAAATAGGATTGATACACCCCACCATCTAAAATAACTTTTTACCCTGAACTGGGAATTCACTTCTGTGTGTTTAAAATACACACATTCGATGGACTTCCGGTGAGCGGTTCTAGAAGATGGCTGCGAGCTTCTGTTTCTAATCTACATTATACTGCCATCATTCTATGCCATCTGCATCTCCCTTGACAGGAAAGCTGTCCGGGAATATTAAGCAGATAGAGACACCCCAATCTTCTCTCTCACGGAAGTCATTTGACTGAACTAGACCCCAAGAGGGATCCCACAAGGGACTTAGTGTATATTGAACTGCAGGCCCATTGCCACAAGGGAATGGAATCAGAGGATGATCTGGCTGTGCAGATACTTGCAGTTTTTCAGCCTTCATTGGATCGCTTACTTCTGAGTTTTGACAGGCTACACAAAGTAATACTTGCCGCTGTGAAACCTAATCCCACAAACAAGGAGCCGGTGCACATGCAGGTCTGCTCTCCGGACCGTGATCAATGCACCCTACCCCACACTCATCTGTATAGAATTGCCACAAGGGACGACTCACCCGCTCCTGCCTTGGATCACTCCCAGATGCGACAGGAGGGAGAAGATATGCCTCCGATGTATTCATCGTGTGTGGTGGGGAGCGGCCTTGTAGGAACTGCTGGACACTGAACTTCACGGGAGGGCTCCACCCTGGATCGATGTGCGGGACAAATTGCTGCTGTACCGCTGACCGTGTCTAGTTCTCCCCGGATACTTGCCTTCAAGTTTGATGTGCACCGAGCCGATACGGATTTCTCCACTGGCATTCTGATGCACATGATCTCTGGCTTTGACTTGTTTCTGCCAGCATCCCGCGTGAACCACTTAGCAATGGCGCTGAACCCAGCTGGGGATGTCTTCAAAAGCCCAGGATCACAATGGAACCTGCAAAGCCGAGACAATTTGGACACTAATTGTAGAATGACCCGTGAAGGGGTCGGTTAGACTTTCACCTTATGCTTTGCCATCTCCTCTATACATCAGGTAGCGTTATTGGTCATGGGCAAAATTTGATAGGTTAAATGCTGGGACTTGTGTACTAGGTTTAACAGATATTTGTCTAAATTCCCTGTGTCAGCATTTACATTTTACTGTTCTCACCCCCCCTTGAGAGGAAATGCTCGGTATGCAGTCTTACTTTATTTCGTCTCTGACGCAAGGTGTCTGCTTCACACTTAACGGAACATTACTCTGGGTGATCTAGGGTGTTGAATCCTGACACACATGTCGTCCTCTAGGACACTTATGCACTATTATTACTTGTCAGTGTTGGTCTGCACATTTTAGAAAGTACCATGATTAGAAATACACAAAATTAGAGAGGCCTTTGATTCTACTTTGTAACCTTGCTGAAATATACCAACCTGCACGAATCCCTGCTTAACAGCTATGTTACTTAGGTTGTAAAATATCAAAGCCTGGCCAGTCATGACTAGACATGCACTGAATCTCTACACTGCCCTCTAACTTTGCAGAAGCATGTGAACTAGATTGGGATCTGGCAATTTGTTTTCATTCTATAAACCATTGCAATATTTTTCAGACTAGACTAGCAATGTATATATTATCATTAATATCATATCAGAGTTGGGTGACATATGTTGCTACATTATTCTGAATAAACTTAACCCCTACACGATTGCAGTACGTTACTGCTTTAATGTTCTGTGGGCTTAACCCTTGCCCTTGGCATTGCATATAAGTGTCTACCCTATATTCTGTCTAATTATGTCAGCATGCTTATCAAGTTCCCCCACTGTATGCCTGCAGCTTTCTTAGTAGTTTGTTGGCTGTTTTGATATCTGTAAATCACGGAATGTTATTGTAGTTTGTTAATACCTACTCTCCTGAGGTACATACACTTCCCTCTTAACGTCTCCCATGAGCACTAGTATCGTATCAGGGCTGGGTGACAGAGGTCGCTACATTAATTATAGCAGCTGAATAAAATCAACCCCTACATGACTACAGCACGTTACCGTTCTAATGTTTCCATGGGCCTAGCCCTTGCCCTTATTATTAGGTATAAATGCCAACTCTATATTCTGCCCAAAATGTCAGCAAACGCATTAAGTGTCCTTATTATATACCGGCAGTTTCTCTGTAGCTTTTATTACAGACCCTCCCATTCCCATTGAACTCACATGGCCTACCAGCTAAACTTATGTTGTCTGAGGACTGCACAGTTGCATGTTTGAATTATAAGAGTTACAATTTCTTAGTTGTGTGCTTACTGTTCTAATGTTTGGAAATTTTGGAATGTTACTTTATTTTGCTAATACCCACTCTCCTGAAGTACACACACTTCTCTTCTAACATTTCTCATGAGCAATATGATATACCATAAACTTAAAAAGTCTTCACCAATATAAATAGTCCAACACTATTACTGACCTAATATTGTACCAATGTTAACACGCTGTGCCATGGATTGCTGTGTGAGGCACGCGGGAATGTTATTTATATGACTGTATACACTTGCTGTGTTCCCCCCCATCCCTTACCACTCTACCCGCCCTTCTCCCCTGACATCCTCCCCCCTCCCCCCTTCCGTCTCCCCTGTTTTATGTTTGTTTGTTTGTTTGTTTGGTTGTTTGTTAATAATATTAAAAACCCCAATATTGTGGTGCAAGCTGATATCTATTAGATTGGCCTATGGTAAATTTCAAAGCTACATATATATTATTGCATGAAATCACAGCTGCTTGTATTGTTATATCTGCTTCTCTTTTTTGGCTCACCCTGCAAGGTGGGCCGATGATGCAACTTGTAACTTTGCACCCTTTATTGGTTATAAATAAAATTTAAAAAAAAAAAAAATACACACATTCATCAACTTTACATTTTTCACTTTTTCTTTTTCTTTTTTCAATTTTCTTTTTCATATTTTTTTAACTTTTTTATATTTTAACCTCTTTTTTTCTCCAATTTTTTGGGAACCACCACTTAAGGATCAACTTCACATCCCACAGCACTATTGTAAGGGACATACAGTACTTTTCTCTATCTGGAGTGAATAGACTTATAACGTATACGTGATTTTTTTAGTGCATTTTTTGTCATTTATTTATTTGTTTTGTTACATGGATCCATGTTTTATTGTTAATTTCATGTTTTTTAATGATTGATACTTTAAAGAAATAAATGTTAAATTGCTTACATTTCTTTACACATTAGTCACATTAAAAATATAACTTAGCCTTCCTTCTAGGCGCTCCATAATAATCTGTAAACGAGAGCTAAATTATCGGCGCGCCCGCAAACGGCATATTTGCCCGTTTCCAAGTGCGCAATAATTATTCAGCCATTACATCTATCTATCCATCAATCTATTATCTATCCATTCATCTATCTAGTCTCTCTCTCTCTTTCTATCTATCTAGTTTATTAATCTATCTATCTATCATCTATCTATCATCTATCCATATATCTATCTATCATCTATCTATCTATCTATCTATCATCTATCTATCCATCTATCTATCTATGTATCTATCTTCTATCTATCATCTATCTATCTATCTATCTATCATCTATTTATCAAGTATATCAGTCTATTTCTCTATATATCCATCTATCTATCTATCTATCTATCTATCTATCTATCTATCTATCTATCTATATATCTATCAAGTATATCTATCTATCCATCATCCATCCATCTATCTATCATCTACCTATCTATCTATATCTATATATGTATCTAGTATATCAATATATCTATCTATCATCTATATATGTCTATCCATCTATCCATCTATATCCATCTATCTATCATCTATATCTATCTATCTATCTATCATCTATCCATCTATATATCTATTATCTATCTATCTATCATCTATCTATCTATCTATCTATCTATCTATCTATCATCTATCTGTCATCTATCTATCATCTATCTATCTATCATCTATCTATCAAGTATATCAGTCTATTCCTCTATCTATCTATCTATCTATCTATCTATCTATCATCTATCTAGTATATCAGTCTATTCCTCTATCTATCTATCTATCTATCTATCTATCTATCTATCTATCATCTATCAAGTATATCAGTCTATTCCTCTATCTATCCATCCATCTATCTATCTTCTATCTATCAGCTATCTATCTATCTATCTATCTATCTATATATCTATATCTATATCTATATATATATATATATATATATATATATATATATATTGTATATATATCAAGTATATCAATCTATCTATCTATCTATCTATCTATCTATCTATCTATCTATCTATCTATCTATTATAACAATCTATCCATCTATCTATATATCTATCTATATATCTATCTATCATCTATCTATCAAGTATATCAGTCTATTCCTCTGTATATCCATCCATCTATCTATCTATCTATCTATCTATCTATCTATCATCTATCAAGTATATCAGTCTATTCCTCTATCTATCTATCCATCTATCTATCTTCTATCTATCTATCTATCTATCTATCTATCTATAAAGTATATCAATCTATCTATCTATCTATCTATCTATCTATCTATCTATCTATATATCTATCTATCTATCTATCTATCTATCTATCTATCTATCTAGCTATCATCTATATATGTCTATCCATCTATCCATCTATATCCATCTATCTATCATCTATATCTATCTCTATCCTTCTATCTATCATCTATAACGATATCTATCTATCTATCTATCTATCTATGTGTCATCTATCTATCTATAATATTACTACTTCTTACTACTTAGTTGCCTTTGAGGGGATAAAAAAACATTTTGTACCAGGGATTTCTGTTGATTAGGTCTGCTATTGGTTATCAAGCCACATGTCTGCAACATCACAGGATCAAGCACACAGTTACCACGTCAGGAACATAAGTTACTGTAACACAATATCCAAATAGTATGTGGTGGAAATAAATAAGTTGTATAAAGCATAACAATATAATTACAAGAGCTATAGAATACACTGAGCTGACATATGTTAACGGCAATAGTGGCTTTAATTTACCAGCTCTGAGCAGGCGGACAGGAATCGCCGGAAATCAACCCGATCGAGAACGACCGGGTTGATTGACACCTCCCTGCTGGCGGACGATTGGCGCAAGTCAGCAGGGGGCGGTGTTGCACCAGCGGCTCTCCGCATTTAGCGAGGTCTTGCGGACCTGATCCGCACGGTCGGATCAGGTCCGCAAGACCTTTAATAAATAGGGGCCTAAATCTCACTAAATTTAATTTTTATACTAAATTGGGATTAGTTCATGGCCCTTCGAATGTAATGAATAAATCCAAACTAATTTGGATTTATTCATTACAAATGAATTCAGATTAGTTTTGTTTCGTTGCTAGGGTAATTCGGAAATTCAAATTGATTAGAATCTCCAAATTTGGCGAATTCGTCCGAATTTCAATACAGAACGAAACAAAACACATATGTCTAATAGTAAGTGCGCTCATCCTTGATTAAACATCTCAGTGAGTAACTCCAGCCTGCATGTCCTAGGTACTGCCCTTTTATGGTACCAATTACGGAGCCGAAGTTCTGATACAAAGATTAAATCTATTGTTTCAAAAACCATAGCGGTTCTGTTAATTGCCTGTGAAGTACTTGTCACAGAGACTGTGGGCTCGATGATTAAAAGCTATCTGGGCTGGCGAGATTATTAAAGAATGCTCGCAAGTCCTTCTATTTCCCCGGTGGAATGATCTAAAGACACTTTTTACCCTGAAAACAGGGTGTCTCGCTAAGGGGCGTTTACTGCATTTCCATATGAAAAATGCACAATAAAATTCGTATTTTAAACATCATACAAAACAAATATTTGACCCAATCACGCAAAAATAAGCAGGGAAAAATTGTATTGTTAAGGTGCATCAAAAATCGTAACAAAATTCTTCACCAAAAATCATATTTTAGCAAAAAACTTAAAATTTGTGTGTAATTTACACAGGAATAAATCTAATTAAATATGCACAACGTAAATCGTTATTTTAGTGCACTGGATGTGCAAAAATCACACAGAAATTTGTACTTATAAATACAAATTGCAAAGCATAATTGTTGTTTTTTTGTAAAATGGGCTGAACATGGGCGTATATGAAAATGTCTCTCTAATCCCAGCGTATTTCTATAAAGATTTTCGCACTGCAGATCTCACAGTTTTTTCTCGCCAACTAAAAGGTGACAAGCTTTTCTCAAAACACTCAATATCCTTATAATCCTAATAGAAAAACACATATATACAAAAATATAGGCAAATGTAAGATGCTATAAGCAGAAAACAGCATAATGTGAGTTATATTGGCTGCAGGATTTTAATTTTAAAGTGCTCCCCCTGCTCCCTGATAACTTCGCACTAAGGAGCGAAGTGTCCCTATCCAGCAAGCTCCATTACTTTCAATAAGAGCCATGTCGCCACTCGCAGGGCCTCCCCTTTTTTACGATCATTCCACCGGGACAGTCCTGCGAGAGTTGGTGAGAAAAAGTAGCTTTGAGCAGGCGATGTTTACATCATCAAGCCCTGAGTAATGCCCAAGAAGGTCAGTATAAAACGTAGAAAGCCTTTTTTGTCAATAAGTTACAAACATATATATATATATATATATATATATATATATATATATATACCATGGTCACAATACCTTTGTCATCTTTTGCACTGCACAGGCAATCAACAGAATCGCTAAACTCTGCCAACTGTGGATTTAATTATCAGTTTTTACGATATAACTTTTTATAATCTAACATCAAACCAATTGGAACCATTTTCAGGCGACAAACCATATAGATTGCAATTATGTACAATTATGTGTGTTATATAAACAACACAGTTTTATGGGGACAGCAGGGACATAATACTCATGCATACGTTATTCCCCTCTAGCCTCTGGTTGAGAGAAATATTTGAGGCAAACATAAGATAAAATTGTGAAGGTAGGCAGCTTTGGAAGCAGCTGATTTTCCAGCACCTAAGGCAGCTGAAAACCTAAAAACACCAGTGTGCATTGTGCTTTCCTCTGCCCAGCAAAAGTTTGTTAGTCCAAAAACATGACAGAAAAATGAAGAATCCAGCATTTTATTTTACAAGTCACTTCTGTTGCCTTTCTATAAAATAATGAAAGCCAAGTCATTTTAAAAACAAATTAACATCTTGTTTTTGTCATTAGTTTGCAATAGCCAAACTTTACCCAAACTTGCCTCATTTACAAGAACCAATATAATGCACTTGACAACAAGGTTAGTCATTGTAAGGTGTATAATCTAACAGTCATAGTCATAGAATTTGTATAAAAAGCACTGTTTTGCAGCTCTTTTCTGTTATAACCAATTAGGGAAAATATGTAGCAGGGTTAGCCCTCACAAGTCTGCAGTGTGCGTTTTTATTTCTGAGAATTATAAAAGCCACAACTTTCAGGAGGTAAATTACACGAAAAGGGGGCAAATAAATTATGAAAGTATATTGCAAATTTGTTCCAGTATGTTCAACTGAACCTTTAATATCAAAGGGACAGTCAACACCAAAATTGTTATTATTTAAAAAGATAGATACCAGCCTTTATTACTCATTCCCTAGCTTTGCACAACCAACATTGTTATATTAATATACTTTATAACATTTAAACCTTTACTTTTCTGCCTGTTTCTAAGCCACTACAGGCATCCTCTTATCACATGTTTTTTATTAGCTTTTCACAACAGGAGGCTGCTAGTTCATGTGAGCCATATAAATTACATTTTGCTCATGCACGTGGGTTGTGCACAAGACAGCACTAATTGACTAAAATGCAAGTCAATAGATAATAAATAAAATGTCATGTGATCAGGGGGCTGTCAGAAGAGGATTAGATACAAGGTAATAACAGAGGTAAAACGTATATTACTAAAACCCTGTTAGTTATGCAAAACTGGGGAATGAGTAATAAAGGAATTATCTATCTTTTTAAACAATAATAATTTTGGAGTTGACTGTCCCTTTAACATTTTAAGGTATTTACTGGCCCTTTAAATCCCTATACAGTGTGTTACTGGGTTAAGTTCCGCATTTGTGCGGAGTAAACAGTTCTTATGTGCACTCACAGATTCCCAATTAGTCATAAGCTTGTCACTGCCCTTACTCAATACTCTTTTTGTTTCTCCAGTTAAACCCCACAATAAAAGAGACAAGAAAGCTATTTAGAGTAGGGCAGTTGCAAAAAGTTAGGGATGGTGCCCACGAGAAAAAAACTAAAACTTCCAAGCCAAATATTCCTCAGTTTTATGAAAGGACACAACAGTGGTTATATAACAGCTTCCTGTTTGTATAATGCTGATTAGTGTAATGTGTTTATCAGCTTCCATGATGAAATTGATTTTGGCTAACAATAACCACCCCTGTCAGCGAGACTTGCACTATTTAACCCCTTAGTGTAAACATGGAAGTCAGAGTCCTGTTGTTAGGCATGTATCTAATAAAGTAGAGTGTTTAATTATTACACAAAAATGACCCTCTAATACAAGGGTAGGCTTCCACTTACAGAGTAACAAACATTAAACCATAGTATAAAAATATAAAATAAAGACCCACCCTACCAGAGTAACAATTCACACCTCACTCTTACACTCAGGAACATTATTTCACCCTTGGTTCTATCGTTCTGCCTGTTGATGTGTGCAGTCATAAGGTGCATTTCTTGGCTCCTCTCTTGGCTGTCCCCATATTAGGTACATCTATAATCTCACAAGAAGGTACTAATTATATTTTCTGTAAGAGTACACTCAGAAAGCTGTTAAACAGCTGCAGTCACATGCAGAGGTTTATAATCATTGTTTTTTTTATTGTCCAAAATATAAAAGTGTATGGAGGTGAATAATTTGGAAGTGGTTTTGCAACATTTATTGTAGGGCATGGCCTACCAAGTATAAGTAATAAGGAATTCAGCGCAGAATTCATAGGGATTATTTACGTTTTTAGAATTAAGACAGCACATTAGCCAGAGATGGGGATGAAAAGAAAATATTAATCCAATTTGAACCTCTATATATACACACACACACAAATAAATATAAATATATATTAGTATATATTAGTATATATATATATATATAAGTAGGCCACGCCCACTTTACATCAGCTGCTCGACTCCCGTAGCTCAGTGTTCCACGCTGGATCGTGGATACTCAGCATACGTTTTGAGAATTTGTTTGTTGAACTTTGAGCTGTTTCTTTGGCTCCAGCAGTGCCTCCGGTTTCAAGAAACAAGTCGTATCTGACGCGGATGAGAGCAGATCCTTATTGACCTTTGAAGTGTTTGTGAGCCAAGAGTGACACCTCTATATCAGCTTATACACCCATACCTTACCTCATATGACTGAGGTCTCATTTTGTGAGTAGGAATTACCTAGGGGGAATGTGTTTATCGTTTTTTTCCCCCATATTGGATTAAACTTTATTACACTATGAGAAGTGTTTTTGTGTGCTTGTCTTTTTAGATCTTATATATATATATATATTTGCATAGGAAGAGAGAAGTATTCTACCAGGAACGAATAACAGCTCATCAGCTAGTTCTATGGCGATTTACCACCCAGGAGAAGCCTCTTTTAGACCAGTGCGCTTTTCACAGAGGAAAACTTTCCTGTAGTATATCAGTCTGATCCTGCCAAGTAAGGTCAGTCCAGCCTCGAAATACCAAGCAATTCTCCTCTGAACAAGGAAAATAACAACCCCAGACGATAGTTTTGGCCTCCTATGGGCCTCGTCAGTGAGGTGCAGCCACATTCCTCTAAGCACACTGGACAAGGAGTCTACATCTGGTTTCCCCCATCACCCATAGGGAGACCTCCCTAGGGTCATATTCATTTGCATAGGAAGAGAGAAGTGCTCTACCAGGTACGAACAACAGCTCATCAGCTAGTTCTATGGTGATTCCCCACCAAGGAGCAACCTCTTTTCGACCAGTGCGCTTTTCACAGAGGAAAACTTTCCTGTAGTATATCAATCTGATCCCGCCAAGTAAGGTTAGTCCAGCCTCAAAATACCAGGCAATTCTCCTCTGAACAAGGAACATGACAACCCCAAATAATAATTTCTGCCTCCTATGGGCCTCGTCAGTGAGGTGCAGCCACATTCCTCTAAGCACACTGGGCAAGGAGTATACATCTGGTTTCCCCCATCACCCATAGGGAGACCTCCCTAGCGTCATATTTATTTGCATAAGAAGAGAGAAGTGCTCTACCAGGAACGAACAACAGTTCATCAGCTAGTTCTATGGCGATTTACCACCCAGAAGCAACCTCTTTTAGACCAGTGCTCTTTTCACAGAGGAAAACTTTCCTGAAGTATAACAGTCTGATCCCGCCAAGTAAGGTCAGTCCAGCCCCAAAATAGCAGGCAATCCTCCTCTGAACAAGGAACATGACAACCCCAGATGATCGCTTCGTCCTTCTATGGGCCTTGTCAGTGAGGTGTTGCCACATTCTTCTAAGCACACTGGGCAAGGAGTCCACGTCTGGTTTCCCCCATCACTCATAGGGAGACTTCCCCAACCAATGTTCCTTGTTCAGTGGAGAATTGTCTTGTATTTTGGGGCTAGACTGACCTTACTTGGTGGGAACGTTTTCCTCTGTGAAAAGCACAATGGTCTAAAAGAGGCTGCTTCTGGGTGGTAACTCGCCATAGAACTAGCTGATCAGCTGTTGTTCATTCCTGGTAGAGCACTTCTCCCTTCTTATGCAAATTATTATGACCCTGGGGAAGTCTCCCTATGGGTGATGGGGGAAACCAGACGTGGACTCCTTGCCCAGTGTGCTTAGAGCAATGTGGCTGCACCTTACTGATGAGGCCAATAGGAGGCTGGAACGATCATCTGGGGTTGTCATGTTCCTTGTTTAGAGGAGAAATGCCTGGTATTTTGGGGCTGGACTGGCCTTACTTGGCGGGATAAGACTGATATACTTCAGGAGAGTTTTTCTCTGTGAAAAGTACACTGGTCTAAAAGAGACTGCTTCCAGGTGGTAAATAGACATAGAACTAGCTGATGAGCTGTTGAGTGCTTCTCTCTTCATATGTATACATATATATATATATATATATATATATATATATATATATATATATATATATATATACTGTAGAAGGTGTAGAGGCACTCCAGCTACATAAGGCTTAATAAGCTCTCCTCACCCTGGGTGCACTTCAGAAATAAGTAAGGTCTGCATCGAAGGAAGTCACTCACAGGGTCTTTCATAAGATACATATAGTATTTATTTTGATGTTTTGGGTATCACCCCGTTTTCAAAAAAACAGCATAACGTTATGCTGCTTTTTGAAAATGGGGTGATACCTGAAACGTCAAAATAAATACTATATGTATCTTATGAAAGACCCTGTGACTTCCTTCGATGCAGACCTATATATATATATATATATAAAATCTCAGCAGTGCCTCTTTAACAACATATTAATAGATTCTCTCAGTGATACAGCAAACACAATGTTACATTGTAGCTACATTCATTTATTGCAGTCAATTCAATTATTCAGCGTAAAATATTATAGCACAGGATTCCCTCACGCACAGTGTAATCAACACTTTCCTACATTATAACTACATATTTTATTGGTGTGTAGAATTGCTCTATTACATAAAAGTGTGGGTTTCCTGTGATTATTGTTGCTATGTGTTTATGTATTTACCTGTTTTTATTTAGTGATTACTTTATACATTTAGTTATGAATGTGTATCTGTGTACACCTGCAGCATTAGTGTGAATGAGCACCAGCTGCATTGTTACCATTTCCCTAATGACCTGAGCTTTGTGTGCAGCAGACACAGTTTTGCATGATTTTCATGTAACACAATACATCATTATAAAGTATTTCCACTCAAGGTGCAACAGTCCCTGAGCTTAGAACGGGATTCACCAAATCTGGACAAATGCCCAGGACTTCCCTACTTATGAGAGATGCAATATTGTTAAATTACTGATTGTAAAACAAGAATTATAGAACATCATTATTCTAATCTAGTGCAGCACATCTAACATTACTCTGTAACACCAAAAAGTATGTTTATAGCTATTTATGCAAATTACACATTATTTTACCATACAAATAATATAATATCCACACAGTGTAATATACATATTATTACATTACATATTCTCTGAATGCAGTACACATAGTATATCCTACGTACAGTTTAACAAGCACCCTATTACATTATACCTTATTATATTATAGCTACACTTAATGCAGGAGACACATAATTGTGCACATTTATCAGGTCACTACATTACACTCAGGGCAGCCCATTGCTTACAATATAATGACACCTTATTACAGCTGTTACAGTACAAGCACAGATACATTGTTGCATCAGTTGGGGGCATTTGGGGTAAAGGCTGCTGAACTACTCATGTGATATAAATCCAGGTGAGATAACATTGTGCTGCACACAGTAGATAATGTAATGATGATCATATAGAGGATTAGAGCTCAGCGAATCAGCACTAGTGATAACATTATAACATTATAGGAGAGAGAATAAACTAACGTAAAGATGATGCTGGTACTTACACAAACACCCCGAACAGCAGCGACCGGATCCCGAGCTCCTCTAGCACAGCCCGCATCATCCTTAGGCATCAGCGGACCGGTAGCGGCGCAGAGCCCCGGAGGAGAGAAGACTGCCTCGGGAGAAAGCTGTACTGGGAGAGACTTGCTGCACCAGTTGCCCTGGCAGAGAGTGCCAAAGCAGCTGCCCCTGGCAGAGATTGATGGATGTGTCCTCTGGAGAGTAATTTGGAAAGTACTTGAGATTTGTACGGATAGTAAAGGAGAGATTGCTCCAGAGTCAAGTGCTGCTACCCAGTACCCAATGAGAGGATACTGAGCTGGATAGACCATCAAATTGAACTGAGAGAGCCTAAGAAACTCTACCGTAGACTGGGTGCACCAGGTGTATAAGTTAGTGGCATCTCAGGGCTGACAGAACGTTATATAGAAAGATCGTGCAGGCAGTTCCAGAGACTAGAGAGTGCTGAGATCTATCTAGCACAGGACTATGTGACAGAGATTGCTGAGATAGGTAATGTCATATGAATTAGACTGGAGAGAGCCCGGGGCTGCTCATAACCAGAGAAATCAGATATGTGCGAACGACTGAGACAGTCTGTGGACTGTGACAGAGAATCCAAAACACGGAGTTAGACAGAAATAAGGGGGAGGGAAGGGGAATGTGAGAGCAGCCACAGTGGGTGCTTTACTGTGTGAGATCATCAGCGAGTGTACTGAACAGAATGTGAAGAGGACAGTGTAAGGTTTAGGGCTCCTGCAATAGAAATACAAAGAGACAGGGGGTTGCAGCAGCTAACTCCCCAGGTAAGGGGCAGGGGCTGCTGAAACAAGATAGAACAAAGGAAAGGGGAAGAGTAAGGGAGAGTATATAGGTGAGGGCAGACAGGAAGTGAGTCAGAAATAACCAATGTTTCTTAACCTTGCAGAGCTGATTACGGAATTGGAAGATGTACTCAAGAAATAGAAGAATTCAATAGCGTAATCCAGATACCATGTAGTTTTGCTGCAAGTTTGCTAAGGAATTGTTTTTCTCTTACTAGACCTGCCAAGTTCTAAAAGTTTGCTGCACATTTGAAGTCTCCAGATTTGTTTTACAAATTTGCTGCAAGTTTGCAACAGTTGCGTATAGCATGTTATTTTTGTAGCAAAAAAATAAAAAAAGGAATTGCTATTCTCTAGGCTAGACTTGCAAAGCTTTACAAGTTTGCTGCACATTTATAGAAAGTCTGCATTGAAAGTCTCCAGAATATACTTGCTTTATAAATTTGCAGAAAGTCTGCTACAATTGTGTATAGCATGTATTTATTTTCTGTAAAAAATGCAAAGGAATTGCCAAGCTTCAAAAGTTAAGTCTGGCGGACTTGATCCGACAGTGCGGATCAAGTCCGCAAGACCTCGCTGAATACGGAGAGCAATACGCTCTCCGTATTCAGCATTGCACCAGCAGCTCACAAAAGCTGCTGGTGCAACGCCGCCCCCTGCAGAATCGCGGCCAATCGGCTGCCAGCAGGGGGGTGTCAACCCGATCATACTCGATCGGGTTGAATTGCGGCGATGTCTGTCTGCCTGCTCAGAGCAGGCGGACAGGTTATATACAGTACATAATACTAGTCTAATCCCACCTAACACTTACCGAAATTCCGAATTTCCGAATCGAACCGAATCTAGCTGAATTTCTTCGAATCCGAATGAATCCGAAACGAATCCGAACCGATTCAAAATTTTCCGAATTCGAATCGATCCGAACCGAAATTCGAAAAATTCTGAATCGGTCCGAACCAAACCAAATTTTTTCAACCATGCACATATCTAAATAATATGCAAGTGAATTTACAAATTTGAGTGTATTAAATACATGAACAATATTACACAAACAATATATGGTAGCAAGAGGAAATCTGTCTGTAATCACCATCCTTACAATAGTAAATAGAAAAAGTAGTAATCTTGCTATCTTAGCCCCACCATCCATCAGTTGTACAATATATACCTGTATCATCTCACCCACACACATGCATTCTGTTTCCCTGTAAGCATATCTCACACAAGCTTTAACGCAATAAAACTTGTTTGCTCTGACAGCTACAACTGCAAGACTCAAAAGCGTGAAGAGGTTTCTCATTACATTTGCATTATGGTAAACTAAACTAAAAGCATTCTAATTTCCTCTGGGTGTTTTTTATTTACTACCAGAGAAGGAGACAAATGCCAAACTTGATTGCAACAAAAAAATTGCATGCCTTATTCACTTACACTTGGGGCCCGATCCGATATGCAGCGTTGCCCGCAAAAGCCGGCGACGCCAAATTTTGCGCTGGTTTGGTATCACATATACGCCGTAACCTAGAAGTTACGCTCGTATATTTCTGCCTTCGGCCGTAGTTTTTTAGCCCATAGACAGGTATACCAAACCAGCGCAGTTTGGTATCCAATATACAGCGTAAGGACGTACGTGGCGAAAATGGAGAAATCTTACTCCATTTTCACCTCGCCACAAATTGCAGGCGTAGTAAGCCTTACGCTGTGTATTGGAGCCCCGTAACTCCCTAAACTACCTGCTAAATAAAACCTAACACCTAACGCATGCGCAATGTCTATCTACCTGTCAACCGCGATCCCCCGCCGCAATCCCTAATAAAGTTATTAACCCCTAAACCGCCGCTCCCGGACCCCGCCACACCTAATAAAGTTATTAACCCCTAAACTGCCACTCCCGGACCCCGCCGCCAGCTACATTAACTACCCCCTAATGTGAGCCCCTTACGCCGCCGCCACCTACATTAACTACCCCCTAATGTGAGCCCCTTACACTGCCGCCAGCTATATTAAATTATTAACCCCTAATCTAATCCCCCTACTCCGCCGCCTGCTATATTAAATTATTAACCCCTAATCTAATCCCCCTACCCCGCCACCTGCTATATTAAATTGTTAACCCCTAATCTAATCCCCCTACCCCGCCGCCTGCTATATTAAATTAATTAACCCCTAAAATAATAAACTATCCCTACCACTAAACCTAAGTCTAACCCTACAAATAGCTTTTTGCGTGGCATTACCCCAAAGTAAACAGCTCTATTACCAGCCCTTAAAAGGGCTTTTGGCCGGGCATTGTCACAAAGTAATCAGCTCTTTTGCCTATAATCCAAATCCCCCTATACCGCCGCCACCTATAATAAATGTATTACCCCCTAATCTAATCCCCCTACACCGCCGCCAGCTATATTAAATACATTAACACCTAATCTAATCCCCCTACACCGCCGCCACCAATATAGTTAATATAGTTAATATATTATATATATATTAAGTATAATAACCCTATCTAACTCTAACACCCCTAACTAAATTCTTATTAAAATAAATCTAATTAATATTATTAATTAAAATATTCCTATTTAAATCTAAATACTTACCTATAAAATAAACCCTAAGATAGCTACAATATAATTAATAATTACATTGTAGCTATTTTAGGGTTTATATTTATTTTACAGGTAACTTTGTATTTATTTTAACTAGGTACAATAGCTATTAAATAGTTAATAACTATTTAATAGTTATCTTGTTAAAATAATTACCAATTTACCTGTAAAATAAATCCTAACCTAAGTTACAAATACACCTACACTATAAATAAATTAAATAAACTACAAATATCTAAACTAAAATACAATTAAATACACTAAACTAAATTACAAAAACAAACACAAAATTAGAAAAAATAAAAAAAGATTACAAGAATTTTAAGCTAATTACACCTATTCTAAGCCCCCTAATAAAATAATAAAGCCCCCCAAAATAAAAAAAATGCCCTACCCTATTCTAAATTAAAAATTAACCAGCTCTTTTACCAGCCCTTAAAAGGGCTTTTTGCGGGGCATGCCCCAAAGTAAACAGCTCTTTTGCCTGTAAAAAACCCCACAATACCACCCCCCAACATTAAAACCCACCACCCACATACTCCTACTCTAAACCCACCCAAACCCCCCTTAGAAAACCTAACACTAAGCCCCAGAAGATCTCCCTACCTTGAGTCGTCTTCACCCAGCCGGGCTGAACTCTTCATCCAATCCGGGCGATGTCTTCATCCAAGCGGCAAAGAAGAAGTCTTCCATCCGGCGATGTCTTCATCCAAGCGGCAAAGAAGAAGTCTTCCATCCCTGCAATGTCTTCATCCAAGCGGTAAAGAAGAGGTCCTCCATCGGGGCGAAGTTTTCCTCCAAGCGGCATCTTCAATCTTCTTTCTTCAGCCCTCCGACGCGGAACATCCAGCTGGCCCGACGACTGAGCGACGAATGAAGTTTCCTTTAAATGACATCATCAAAGATGGCATCCGTTGAATTCTGATTGGCTGATAGGATTCTATCAGCCAATCGGAATTAAGGTAAGAAAATCTGATTGGCTGATTCAATCAGCCAATCAGATTCAAGTTCAATCCGATTGGCTGATCCAATCAGCCAATCAGATTGCGCTTGCATTTTATTGGCTGTTCCGATCAGCATGTTGTATAGATGTGATACAGCAGGAGAGTGTTTATTTCTGTTTATACAACATGCTTATATGGATGTGATACAACAGGGGAGGGTTTATTTCTGTTTTTACAACATGCTTATATGGATGTGATACAGCAGGGGAGTGTTTTATTTTTTTGTTTATACAACATGCTTATATGGATGTGATACAGCATGGGAGTGTTTATTTCTGTTTATACAACATGCTTATATGGATGTGATACAAGAGGGAAGTGTTTATTTCTCTTTATACAACATGCTTATATGGATTTTATACAGCAGGAGAGTGTTTTATTTCTGTTTATACAACATGCTTATAGATGTGATACAGCAGGGGAGTGTTTTTTTCTGTTTATACAACATGCTTATAGATGTGATACAGCAGGGGAGTGTTTTATTTCTGTTTATACAACATGCTTATAGATGTGATACACCAGGGGAGTGTTTTATTTCTGTTTATACAACATGCTTATATGGATGTGATACAACAGGGGAGAGTTTATTTCTTTTTATACAACATGCTTATATGGATGTAATACAAAAGGGGAGTGTTTATTTCTGTTTATACAACATGCTTATATGGATGTGATACAGCATGAGAGTGTTTTATTTATGTTTATACAACATGCTTGTATGGTTGTGATACAACAGGGGAGTGTTTATTTCTGTTTATACAACATGCTTAGCGATGTGATACAACAGGGGAGTGTTTTATTTCTGTTTATACAACCTGTTTATAGATCTGATACTTCAGGGGAGTGTTTTATTTCTGTTTATACAACATTCTGATAGATGTGATACAGCAGGGGATTGTTTTATTTCTGTTTATACAACATGCTTATATGGATTTGATACAGCAGGGGAGTGTTTTATTTCTGTTTATACAACATGCTTATAGATGTGATACAGCAGGGGATTGTTTTATTTCTATTTATACAACATGCTTATATGGATTTGATACAGCAGGGGAGTGTTTTATTTCTGTTTACACAACATGCTTATAGATGTGATACAGCAGGGTAGTGTTTTATTTCTGTTTATACAATATGCTTATAGATGTGATACAGCAGGGTAGTGCTTTATTTCTGTCTTCATCCAACCCCTGCCACAAGAACAATAAATGGTACCACCCATACTTATGCTCCAACATGCCTGCTCCATTTGGGATTTTCACAGCTTCATCAACATGCAACTAAAGGTAAAACCATATCTATGTATTTAAAGGGCCATAATAGTCAATAGATTACGTTTTAATTAGTTATAGCATGTAGTGTGAAGACAATCGACCCTGCACTACTGTGTGATTAACCCCCACAAAGTGATTAAACACACAGTAGAAGTACCACTTGGGGACAACTGTAGAACTTCTGGTGAGGTAACGTGCATGCAAGCAGCATGCACGCTCGGCTCTGAAGTGAAGGAGCATTTGTGATCATCACCCCGCAGCCAAGCTCCTGTTGGCGGGACGACCACTGCCCAAGGAGGAGTTTTTTTTCCCTAGCTGCTATACGTAAGTCTCACGCCGCTACAGTCGAGTGGCGCCGACTCCATCCATAAGGGACAAGCCCCACAACCAGGTGCCCAATCTACTGAAGGATACAGCACGCCACCAAGAAGCTAACCCATAAAGCCTAAATAAAGTACTCCAAACGAGTTTGTCTGACTCCTGCACGCTGGTAAAGCAAATAAGGTCGGAGAGAGAGTCTTCAAGTCAGGACACAGCCCCGCTCGAGAGGTGTCCCGAGGAAAGCGGTGTTCCGAGGATACCATCCAGCAGGGAGGATTAAGCCTAGAAAGGAGAACGCTACAAACGCAAGTATTGTGTGCACCGCACACACTGTTAAAGCATTTTTAAAGCTGTGGTGTGGAGGCAGACTGTGACATATACATATTATGGGCATAATTCCTGGTTGTGGAGGGCTGGTAAGGGAGGTCCGAGGTCCTGTCTATGAAGGGGGAGGAAACATACATACACACTGTGTACAGAGGAAAGGAACTCAGAAATCGGAGAACTACCTTGCTAAAGAGGTTTTTATTTTTGCCCCCCCCCCCCTGCTTAAAACAAAAAAACAAAAAACTTTTCTCTCACAAACCTGTGACTGTTTAAAAAAAAAAAAAAAAGGCTATGAAATGGCTGAGAAAGTATAAAAAGCTGACTAACTTTAGCTAGATTATTTTGTTTAAAACAAGGACATTTAAATCTGTCATACTAGCAGGCAGTTGAAAAATTGAGCTGCTGGGAAAAAAAAAACTCATATATAATAAAAGGGAATTTCCACGGCCCTGAGTGAGGGGACTATCTGCTAAATAAGACGTTAAAAGGTACAACGCAGCATTAAGTCAGCTCAGGGGGGAAAAAAAAGCCAGATATGTAATTCTTCCCTAGTTCATTTATTTGGAGAACTGGACTTAAACGGGCTACCAGTATACATTGGTCCCTGTGGTTATAGGTCTTAACGGATTAACTAAATAATGTGTTATTTCTGATATGTTAATAATCAAACTGGGTAATTAAGATGGAAGCCCAGAGGCTGAGTTAACAAATTAATAATCTGAATTATCTCTCTCTTGTAAAGTGTATATTACTGAAAGGTTTCTGAAAGTTATGTTTTAAAATTACTGTGTTCCCAATTTGTACAAGGAGGTAAAAGGTGCATTACAGTTAGTAGTCTGGTGGTGAATAGTGGAGAAAAGTTCATTATTGTGGTATTGCGCAGAGCAATTTGAAATATATAAGCAAACGCTATAAGTGAAACAAGGGGTATCACATCAAGGTATGGGGGGTTGTAGGTGGCATAATATTTTGTGCATGGAAAACTTGTAATATAATAGTTATAAGAAAAGGGGGGGAAAAGGGAAGGAGGAAACTTTAATTTCTTGTCATAAAAAATAAGAAGTTCATTCCCAGTAGCACTTGTTTATTTAGAGTCTAGCACACTCACATTTACATATATGTTCATGCATATATGTGTATAGCTATATGTATATACACCACACACTTGGCACATAGTTTATCCTCTTAGCTTGGATATCATATATTTTTATTTTATTTCTTTTGGAGTTTCACTTGATTATACCTCCAAGTGAGGTACACATTGTTTTTACGCCGAAGGTAAGGCAATATTAGAGTGAGGTTTTTCTGTTAAAAGGGGAAGGGGGAGGAGTTAAAGATTGTTTGCATAGCATTTTGGCACTAAAACACTTATTACAATTTGTCAGGGAATGGAAAAAATATCACAAACATAAAGACAAGATCACCAGCTATGCCACTGAAAAGGATAAAAAAAACTAAAGCAGCACAGGAGATCTCCCCTGAAATCTTAATTGAAACTAATCACACATCAGGGTCACAAAATATGCTTGATCAATTTGCTGAATTAATATTGCAACAGTTTGAGGTGGTTAGGAGAGAGCTAGCTAGCCTCACGATAGAAGTAAGACAATTCTCCAAACGTCTGTCTGAAGTTGAGACGAGAGTCTCGGACTTAGAAGATGGTTTTAATGCGCAAGAAACAGTTACTAAAAAATCCTTAGACATAATAAAATTGCTGCAAAGTAAGGTCGAGGATTTGGAAGACAGGTCGCGGCGCAATAATATCAGGATAGTAGGCCTACCAGAAACCAATGATTATAAAGATCTAATAACTTTTGTATCTATCACCTTACCTAACTTATTGGGCACACAGAACAGGCTCTAACATAAGATATCAAGATGGAAAGATCAGACCAAGAATGATCATGGTGAAATATCTTAATTTTCAAGAGAAAGTTGATTTAGTCAGAGCGTATAGGTAGGGTAGCCCGCTCATGATAGGATCTAGTCAAATACTTATATTTCAGGATTACTCCATAGAAACTGCAACTAAAAGAAAAAGTATGGCCCCCTTCTGTACTGCGCTTATTAAGAATAAATATAAAGCCAGCTTAAGATATCCAGCTGGAATTATTATAGAAGACACTGAGGGTAATATCACACTAAACAATTGTGAAGAGGCTAAATTATTTATGAGAGAAAAGAATATTTCCTTACAAAATGATAATGTAGAAGTAGGGAGAGCTAGAAGAGAATAGTGATAATAGATAATAGGTAGTCTGACCACGAGGTATTGCATGACAGTTATGTTTCCTTATTTTGTATATGGCTTTTATAAACAAGGAAGGACAGGCCTCTGTACCATCAGAGATGGTTCTGATTTGAATCTTATTAGTAGTAGTATTTAGGATAATCTTAAAACAGTATTTGAATATTAATATGACTGGCAATGTACTAATTGTTGTTGTTATACGTGTACTGGAGGCCAGAGGGAGTTCAAACCTCGGCTCTACAGTAAGATTTTATTTATTTAGTAAAAGTTATTGTTATTTTTATATGTTCTGTGTAGGTGGTATTATATTTTTTTATTTTATTTTTCTTCTTTCCCCCCACACTTACCCCTAAATCAGCTCTGCAAAAGTCTTTCAATAATTATGCGTAAAAATTCAATTAGTTTTGTGGAATTTGGGGGGGGGTGACATCCCCAATTTAGAGAAAAAATATCCTTAAACTATTTAAAAAACAAAGACCAGATATTATGTTTCTGCAAGAATTACATTTAAAAGCAGGTGAAATTGAAAAACTTAAGATAAACTGGATAAAAGAAATTATAGCAACACCGTGCGATAAACATAGCCGGGGTGTAGCCATCCTCTTTAACAAAAGATTAGATTATGAGATAATAAGACATGAACTGGACCCGGCAGGGCGTTATATCTTCTTACAGGTACAGAAAGCAAAGATCAGATGGTCATTCTGTAATGTATATGGACCTAATAAACTCAATAAGGAATTTTGGAGTAAATTAGAAAAAAAATTACTGCCATTCAGGGGGCAAAATCTGTTAATTATGGGGGATTTTAACATGACGATGGACCCGATTGTGGATAGATTTGGGCAAATTTATAGACTATGCACAAGAATCTATGCACAAGAATCAAAGTTTTTTTGTAATTTTGCCAAGATATTACAGGTGAAAGACATCTGGAGGCTACAACACTTAGATGAACATAATTTCTCATGTGAATCCAGAGCTTATAAAAAAAATTCTAGACCTGTTTTTAGTAGATAAGGCACTGTTAAAGCAGGATGTGGATTCTCAAATTAATGAGATCCTTCTTTCGGATCATGCGATTATTTCCCTGCAAATATTGTCAAGGAAAGAAATACCTAAAAATAATTTCTGGTTTTCAAAGTTTATGAGCAATAATATTCAATTTTGCAACTGGCTGACCAATAGATTGAGAGACTATCTAAAAATTAACACTGCGTATACTGAGAAACCCGAGATTTTGTGGGAGGCAGGTAAAGTTGTAATGAGGGGGAAGATGGTGGCATATATGTGCAAGTTAAAAAAGAAAAATCAGGCCAGGGAATTACAACTAGCGAGTCAATTAAAAAACGCTTATAATCGATATTTAAATAACCCCCAGGTAAATTCTTGGGATAAGTACACTCAAGCAAAGATTGAAAGAGAAGTTTTTTCTGAAACAAAAATGGGCTTGGGAAGGCTTAAAATACAGGGCATTTTTTCAGGGACAACTAGGGATCTCTGCCAAGTATCTCTCAAAACTGGTTAAATTTAAAAAAGTAAGAATATAATTGCTAGTATAAGGGAAGGAGAGAAAAAGTACACTCAAGCTTCAGAAATCAGGCAGGCATTTTTTAGATACTATCAAAAGCTATATGCATCAGAACAGATAGAGGAAGGGGAGAAGGAGAGATTCTGGCAAAAGATTAAAGTACCTAAGATCTCTGCAGAGGTAATGCAAACTATAAATCAAGAAATCACAGAGACAGAATTCTTGTTGGTAATTAAAAAGATAAAATTCAATAAAGCTGCGGGCCCCGATGGTCTCCCCACAGAATTTTATAAAATTATTAAGCAAGAGGTGGCAGGAACACTTGTTAAATTTTTTAATGAATATTATGTCAAGAATAGTTTGCACTCAAGATATTTTCCTGACTCTACAGTCACCTTAATACATAAGAAAGGTAAAAATCTGGAAGATCTAGGCTTCTATAGGCCTATCTCCCTCCTGAATGTAGACTATAAAATCCTGATGGCAATCACAGCAGAAAGGTTGAAAAAAGTACTGGGGGAGATCATACATACAGATCAGGCAGGATTTATGCCAGGAAGGAATGTTGTGAGAAATATTAGATGGGTCCTTTTAACTCTGGAATATTACCATAACAGAGATCAGCAAAATAAGAAACAAAAAAGGGAGATATGGCACTGTTAACTATACACTTGGAGAAAGCGTTACTGGGACCATCTATTCACTGCATTAACCAAGTTCGGCATTAAAGGTAACCTACTTAACATGATTAAACTTATATATAACAAGCCTAGATTACAACTGCTGGTAAATTCCGAACCTTCACAACATATCATTCTGCATAAAGGGACACAGCAAGGATGCCCGTTATCACCCCTTTTGTTTAACATCTCGCTGGAACCCCTGGCAATTTGCCTGAGATAAGAATTAGAAGGCATTAAAATTGGTTAGCAGAAAGTAGTAATCTTGCTCTACGCCGATGATATAATTCTGTTTCTATATAATACATCTAAAAGTATTCCAAAATGTTTAGAGATTATAAATAACTATAGTAAGTTCTCTGGATATAAAATGAATATGAAAAAGTCAGAATTATTATGGATTTCTAAAAACTATAACAGTTTTTGTAATCATGGATTTAAAGTCCATTATATAAAATATTTAGGTATTAATTTAAGTAAAAACCCTAATGAATGGTACCTTCTCTACTATAAAGAGGTATTGGGTAGGCTGCCAGAGGAGCTAGCGAGATAGAAAGAGTATAATCTTTCATTGACAGCAAAAATTATGCTAATTAAAACAATAATTTTTCCAAAAATTCTGTTTTTATTACAAAACTTACCTCTGTTCATAACCAAGGTAGATTTGCTTAAATACAATAAAACTATAGCACAATTCCTATGGAATAATAAGAAACCCCCAAGGGTTGCAGGTTCGATCCCCAGTGAGGTCCACTCAGCCTTTCATCCTTCCGAGGTCGATAAAATTAGCAGCGCCTTGAGACCCTTACGGGTGATTAGCCGCACTTTACAAGTACCCAGTACATACATACATACAAACCCCGGCTAGCAGTAGATAAATTAATACAACGTAAGAAAGAAGGGGGCCTAGCGCTCCCGTGTATTAAATATTATAACTGGATAACAATGGTAAAATTTGCAGTAGATTGGCTAAAGGAAGGATAATATGTAACATATTATAACCTAGAATCAGAAATAATTGCCCCATTTGATCTTAAGGCGGTTTTACATCTGGAACGAAAGAAAATCCCAAGTAATATTAGTGAGATGTTGACCTTTACTAACATTATTATGGCTTGGCAAAAATATTGTACCATAATGAAGTGTCAATTTCAAGTATCACAATATTGCCCAATAGTTGGCATGGCAGATTTTGCACCAGGTATCTATGATCAGGTTTTCAAAAAGTGGTAAAGGAAGGGTCTAATTTATTTAACACAGATTAAACATGAGGGTTTACAGGGTATACAATCATTTACAGAGATAGCGGCGAAATTTCAGTTGCCAAGAAGACAATTTTATGCATATCTGCAGATTAGGAGCTATGTTAATCAGCAATGCCACTTATATGGTAGGGACTGGAATTTACAGGGAATAGAAGCAGGTTTTGTATTATACAGAGGTGGGGTAAGATCAATTGCAGTGTGGTATAACTTATTAATGGCCAAATTGGGGGCCAACCAATTCTAGACAAGATTAAAGAATACTTGAATAGGTTTTTCCCCCAGGTTCAGCAACAGGACATACAAAATTGTCTTCGTAATATGGAAGTAACTTCGGGTGTTTGTAGCTGGAAGGAATCTCAGTTTAAATTATTAAATAAGTTCTACTTAACTCCCGATAGATTAAATAAATGGGTAAATGCAGCACAGCACTATAAGTGTTATAAATGCAAGGCAGAAAAGGCAGACATTATACACTGCTTATGGGATTGCCCAAAAATTAAACAGTTTTGGGGGAAAATTAATTATTGGCTTAATAAATTTATACAGGTTAAAATCTCCCTGTCACCATTAAATGCCTTCCTTTTTCTTGATGACTGTGTAAAGGAAAGAGATAATCAACTGATAAACATGATTATCATGGCAGCGCGCAATATAATATTCAGAAACTGGAAAGCCGCAGAAGCCCCCAGATTAAATGAATTGGTAAACACTATCGCCTAGATTTAGAGTTCTGCGCTAGCCGTCAAAACCAGCGTTAGGGATCCTAACGCTGGTTTTGTCCTACAGCTGGTATTTAGAGTCTTGTAGGTAAGGGTCTAACGCTCACTTTCCAGCCGCGACTTTTCCATACCTCAGATCCCCCTACGCCAATTGCGTATCCAATCTTTTCAATGGGATCTTTCTAACGCTGGTATTTAGAGTCTTGGCTGAAGTGAGCGTTAGAAATCTAACGACAAGACTCCAGCCGCATAGAAAAGCCAGGAGTTAAGAGCTTTCTGGGCTAACGCCGGTTCATAAAGCTCTTAACTACTGTGCTCTAAAGTACACTAACACCCATAAACTACCTATGTACCCCTAAACCGAGGCCCCCCCACATCGCCGCCACTCTATTAAAAATTTTTAACCCCTAATCTGCCGACCGCACACCGTCGCAACCTATGTTATCCCTATGTACCCCTAATCTGCTGCCCCTAACACCGCTGACCCCTACATAATATTTATTAACCCCTAATCTGCCCCCCCAACGTCGCCGCTACCTTACCTACAATTATTAACCCCTAATCTGCCGACCGGACCTCACCGCTACTCTAATAAATGTATTAACCCCTAAAGCTAAGTCGAACCCTAACACTAACACTCCCCTAAATTAAATATAATTTTAATCTAACGAAATAAAATAAATCTTATTAAATAAATTATTCCTATTTAAAGCTAAATACTTACCTGTAAAATAAACCCTAATATAGCTACAATATAACTAATAATTATATTGTAACTATTTCAGGATTTATATTTATTTTACAGGCAACTTTGTATTTATTTTAACCAGTTACAATAGCTATTAAATAGTTAATAACTATTTAATAGCTACCTAGTTAAAATAAATACAAAATTACCTGTAAAATAAATCCTAACCTAAGTTACAATCAAACCTAACACTACACTATCAATCAATTAAATACCTACAAATAAATACAATTAAATAAACTAACTAAAGTACAAAAGCCGGAAGAAGATTGAAGATGCCGCTTGATAGAAGACTTCAGCCGGATGATGGACCTCTTCAGCCCCCGCTTGGATGAAGACTTCAGCCGGATGATGGACCTCTTCAGCCCCCTCTTGGATGAAGACATTGCCCGGATTGGATAAAGACTTCGGACCCTCTTCTGGACGGATCGGTGATACCCGGCGTGGTGAAGACAAGGTAGGAAGATCTTCAGGGGCTTAGTGCTAGGTTTATTTAAGGGGGGTTTGGGTTAGATTAGGGGTATGTGGGTGGTGGGTTGTAATGTTGGGGGGGTATTGTATGTTTTTTTTTACAGGCAAAAGAGCAGAATTCTTTGGGGCATGCCCCGCAAAAGGTCCTTTTAAGGGCTGGTAAGGTAACAGAGCTTTTCAATTTTTATTTTAGAATAGGGTAGGGCATTTTTTTATTTTGGGGGGCTTTGTTATTTTAGTAGGGGGCTTAGAGTAGGTGTAATTAGCTTAAAATTGTTGTAATATTTTTATAATGTTTGTAAATTATTTTTTTATTTTTTGTAACTTAGTTCTTTTTTTATTTTTTGTACTTTAGTTAGTGTATTTATTTGTATTTATTTGTAGGTATTTGTATGTAATTAATTTATTGATAGTGTAGTCTTAGGTTTAATTGTAGATAATTATAGGTAGTTTATTTAATTAATTTATTGATAGTGTAGTGTTAGGTTTAATTGTAACTTAGGTTAGGATTTATAATTTATATTGTAGCTATATTAGGGTTTATTTTACAGGTAAGTATTTAGCTTTAAATAGGAATAATTTATTTAATAAGAATTATTTTATTTTGTTAGATAAAAATTATATTTAACTTAGGGGGGTGTTAGTGTTAGGGTTAGACTTAGCTTTAGGGGTTAATACATTTATTAGAGTAGCGGTGAGGTCCGGTCGGCAGATTAGGGGTTAATAATTGTAGGTAGGTAGCGGCGACGTTGGGGTGGCAGATTAGGGGTTAATAAATATAATGTAGGGGTCGGCGGGGGTTAGGGGCAGCAGATTAGGGGTTCATAGGGATAACGTAGGTTGCGGCGGTGTACGGAGTGGCAGATTAGGGGTTAATTGTATAATGCAGGTGTCAGCGATAGCATGGGGCGGCAGATTAGGTGTTAATAAGTGTAAGGTTAGGGGTGTTTAGACTTGGGGTACATGTTAGGGTGTTAGGTGCAGACTTAGGAAGTGTTTCCCCATAGGAAACAATGGGGCTGCGTTAAGAGCTGAACGCTGCTTTTTTGCAGGTGTTAGGTTTTTTTTCAGCTCAAACTGCCCCATTGTTTCCTATAGGGAAATCGTGCACGAACACGTTTTTGAAGCTGGCCGCGTCCGTAAGCACCGCTGGTATTGAGAGTTTGCAGTGGCGGTAAATTATGCTCTACGCTCCCTTTTTGGAGCGTAATGCAGCCCTTCTGTGAACTCTAAATACCAGCGTTGTTTAAAAGGTGCGAGGGAAAAAAAGCATGCGTAGCTAATGCACCTCTTTGGCCGCAGAACTCTAAATCTAGCCGAATGAAAACACAGATGTCCATTGAGTTACTTGAGGTCAAACCCTGCACAGAGAATCGATTAATTAGATTACAGTGCAGATTCAATTTATTTATCCTTTGCGGAATACTCCTGAATTTATACTTTTGATATTAAAAAAATTTCTTCCACAACAATGGGGATCCAGGGTTCATTCTCAATAAGATGGGGTGTTTTTTGTTGTTGTTGTAGTACATGGTATTGTTTATTCATTAAGAAATGGTATACATTCAGGGATAAGGAAGATATTATAGTAATCTGCTAAATAATATACCATGTGTAATGCTGTTCCTTTTATTTATTTGTTTAGTTTTTTTTTTCTTTTCTCTTATCTCACACTTGTGGGTTTACAATGGGGCAATCAGGTTATGGTTTTTTCTGTTTTTTTTGTTTTGTTTTTTTTTCCTTATAAAACTTGATGTATAAATGATCCCCAAGTATGTAAACAATTTGATAACATCCTATTTTTTTTCTTCTGTACCCTGACTTGGATTATCAATAAATAAATAAAAAAGATTATAAAAAAAAAAAGAAAGTAGTACCACTTGGGACCTGCAGAGCCTTGTGTGTTTAGCCCTTTGTGGGAGTTAATTATACAGTAGTGCAGGTTCAATAGTCTTGAATTTACATTCTCTAACTAATTACAGCATGTAGTTTCTCAACTATTATAGCCCTTTAAATATGCAACCACCTCACACAGCATGCTGACATCAGGGAAATAAATAAAACACTCCCTGACAAAATGCTACTCCGCTATATGATATTCTTTTGGGAAGGAAGTGGTCATATGAAGATCTGTTTTAGAACATGGCAAAGCTGGATAGCAGACAAAAATAAACTGCCCACTGTGCTTTTCCCTCTTTCAGCTCCAAAAGTCTAGAAACAAAATCAAATTTACAACTGAGTAGGGCACCAAATGTAAAAGTAAAATATAAATAATATCTTAAAGGGATAGTAAACACCAAAAATGTTATTGTTTAAAAAGATAGATAATCCTTTTATTTACCATTCCCCAGTTTTGCATAACCAACACTGTTATAAAAATACACTTTTTACCTCTGTAATTACCTTGTATCTAAGAATCTGCTGACTGCCCCCTTATCTCAGATATTTTGACAGACTTGCATTTCTGGCAATTAGTGCTGACTCTTAAATAACTTCACGTGCATGAGCTCAATGTTATTTATATGAAACACATGAACTAACGCCCTCTAGCTGTGAAAAACTATGAAATGCATTCAGATAAGAGGTGACCTTCAGGGCTTAGAAATTAGCATATGAACCTACCTAGGTTTAGTTTTCAACTAAGAATACCAAGAGAACCAAGCAAATTTGATGATAAAAGTAAATTAGAAAGTTGTTTAAAATGACATGCCCTGTCTTAATTATGAAAGTTTAATTTGGACTTTACTATCCATTTAAGTAAAATGTCTCTCTATATTAAAGTATAGGTTCTAAGTATCCTTGAGGCAGATAGTGGCTCTAAATCTGTCTGATGAGGACTATGACCAAATATTTTAATATCTAGATATAAATTTCATGGACATAATCATTTATGGCATAATTTTTCCTGAAGAAATGAATTTGTCTATAACATTAAAAATACATTTTTTTTAGTATTAATCACAAACTTGAAGTTGAAATACAGCTTTGTGTTATATTTTTTTCTATAGACGAGGCAATCAAGACAAAGTGCCCAAGTTTATGTAATGTCTGTTTTTAGTTTTACAGGCCTGTGCCAAATTAAATATCATAACACAGATACAGATGGACATCAGATTATATTTTTGCTGTTCTTTCAAAACTATTGTGTGTCTGCATAATACTTGTACCCTACAGGTAAAGTACCCTAAAGTACAAAGTAAAGGGACTGTGTACACTAAATTGATTTTTTTGTATTAATGAATTTTACAGTCCTAACTACAATGTTACAACCACATAATAAATGCTAAATTATTAAAGGGACATTCTAGTCAAAATTAAACTTTCATGATTCAGATAGGGCATGTAAATATAAACAACTTTCCAATTTAATTTTATCATCAAATTTGCTTTGTTATCTTGGTATTCTTTGTTGAAAGCTAAACCTAGGTAGGCCTCTTATCTCAGTGCATTTTGACAGTTTTTCACAGCTAGATAGCGCTAGTTCATGTGTATCATATAGGTAACCTTGTGCTCACTACCGTGGAGTTACTTTGGAGTCAGAACTGATTGGCTAAAATGCAAATCTGTCAAAAGAAGAGAGATAATGGGGCAGTTTGCATAAACTTAGATACAAGGTAAACACAGGGGTAAAAAGAGAATTAAAGGGACAATCAAGTCCCAAAAAAACTTTCAGGATTTAAACAACTTCCCAATTTACTGTTATCACCAATTTTGCTTTGTTCTCTTGGTATTCTTAGTTGCAAGCTAAATCTAGGAGGTTCATATGCTAATTTCTTAGACTTTAAAGACTGCCTCTAATCTGAATGCATTTTGACCACTAGAGGTAATTAGTTCATGTGTTTCATATAGATAACAATGAGCTCATACACGTGAAGTGACCTAGGAGTGAGCACTGATTGGCTAAAATGCAAGTCTGTCAAAAGGACTGAAATAATGGGGCAGTCAGCAGAAGCTTAGATACAAGGGCCTCTATTTATCAAGCTGTCTACTTTCTAGCATTCGCTGGCTCCAATACGCTCGCCTAAGCTCGCCTAACATCGCCGCCGCGGACTTGAATACATTCGCCAAATTTATCAAGAAAGCTGTCAAAAAGCCGCGCACCAAGTACGGTGCGATGAGCAGCGGACTGTTGTTAACTAACAGTCATCGATCTCGCTGCTCATCGGCTTGTTTGCAGCTTTCTCGCTACCCTGTCACTAAGCACCCACACTATACTATACTGTTTTACCCCCTATACCGCCGCTCCCGGAGCCCCCGCACCTAAATAAAGTTATTAACCCTTAAACCGCCGCTCCCAGACCCCGCCGCAACTATAATAAATATATTAACCCCTAAACCGCCGCTCCCGGACCCCGCCGCAACTATAATAAATATATTAACCCCCTAAACCACCGCTCCCGGACCCCGCTGCAACTATAATAAATATATTAACCCCTAAACCGCCGCTCCCGGACCCCGCCGCCACCTACATTATACCTATTAACCCCTAATCTGCCACCCCCTATACCGCCACCACCTACATAAAGTTATTAACCCCTATCGTGCCAATTCCGGACCCCACCGCCACCTACATTACATTTATTAACCCCTAATCGTCCCCCCCTACACCGCCGCCACCTACATTATATCTATTAACCCATAAACCTAGGTCTAACCCTAACCCTAACACCCCCCTAACTTAAATATTATTTAAATTAATCTAAATAATTATTCCTATAATTAAATAAATTATTCCTATTTAAAACTAAATACTTACCTATAAAATAAACCATAAGATAGCTACAATATAACTAATAGTTACATTGTAGCTATTTTAGGGTTTATTTTTATGTTACAGGCAACTTTGTATTTATTTTAACTAGGTACAATAGTTATTACATAGTTATTAACTATTTAATAACTACCTAGTTAAAATAAAGACAAATTTACCTGTAAAATAAATCCTAACCTAAGTTACAATTACACCTAACACTACACTTTCATTAAATAAATTAAATTAATTCAATACAATTACCTACAATTAAATAAAAATAACTAAAATTAACTAAAGTACAAAAAAAACCCTCTAAATTACAGAAAATAATTTTTTTTTACAAGAAGTTTAAACTAATTACACCTAATCTAAGCCCCCTAATAAAATAAAAAATCCCCCCAAAATAATAAAATTCCCTACCCTATACTAAATTACAAATAGCCCTTAAAAGGGCTTTTTGCGGGGCATTGCCCCAAAGTAATCAGCTCTTTTACCTGTAAAAAAAGAAATACACCCCCCCAACATTAAAACCCACCACCCACACCCAACCTTACTCTAAAACCCACCCAAACCCCCCTTAAAAAAACCTAACACAAACTCCCTGAAGATCACCCTACCTTGAGCCGTCTTCACCTAGCCGGGCCTAAGTCCTCAACGAATCCGGGCGAAGGGGTCCTCCAGATGTAACCCTTTACCCTCCAATGTAAATGTAACCCTTTACCCTACAATGTAAATGTAACCCTTTACCCTACAATGTAAATGTAACCCTTTACCCTACAATGTAAATGTAACCCTTTAGCATCTAGTATAAATGTAACCCTTTAGCCTCCAGTGTAAATGTAACCCTTTAGCCTCCAATGTAAATGTAACCCTTTACCCTACAATGTAAATGTAACCCTTTAGCATCTAGTATAAATGTAACCCTTTAGCCTCCAGTGTAAATGTAACCCTTTAGCCTCCAGTGTAAATGTAACCCTTTAGCCTCTAGTGTAAATGTAACCCTTTACCCTACAATGTAAATGTAACCCTTTAGCATCTAGTATAAATGTAACCCTTTAGCCTCCAGTGTAAATGTAACCCTTTAGCCTCTAGTGTAAATGTAACCCTTTAGCCTCCAGTGTAAATGTAACCCTTTAGCCTCCAATGTAAATGTAACCCTTTACCCTACAATGTAAATGTAACCCTTTAGCATCTAGTATAGATGTAACCCTTTAGCCTCCAGTGTAAATGTAACCCTTTAGCCTCTAGTGTAAATGTAACCCTTTACCCTACAATGTAAATGTAACCCTTTAGCATCTAGTGTAAATGTAACCCTTTAGCCTCCAGTGTAAATGTAACCCTTTAGCCTCTAGTGTAAATGTAACCCTTTAGCCTCCAGTGTAAATGTAACCCTTTAGCCTCTAGTGTAAATGTAACCCTTTAGCCTCCAGTGTAAATGTAACCCTTTAGCCTCCAATGTAAATGTAACCCTTTACCCTACAATGTAAATGTAACCCTTTAGCCTCCAGTGTAAATGTAACCCTTTAGCCTCCAATGTAAATGTAACCCTTTACCCTCCAATGTAAATGTAACACTTTACCCTCAAATGTAAATATAACCCTTTACCCTCCAATATAAATGTAACCCTTTAGCCTCCAGCGTAAATGTAACCCTTTACCCTCCAATGTAAATGTAACCCTTTACCCTCCAGCGTAAATGTAACCCTTTAGCCTCCAATGTAAATGTAACCCTTTACCTCCAATGTAAATGTAACCCTTTACCCTCCAGCATAAATGTAACCCTTTACCTCCAATGTAAATGTAACCCTTTACCCTCCAATGTAAATGTAACCCTTTACCCTCCAATGTAAATGTAACCTCAAATGTAAATGTAACACTTTACCCTCAAATGTAAATGTAACCCTTTACCCTCCAATATAAATGTAACACTTTACACTCCAGCATAAATGTAACCCTGTAGCCTCCAGTGTAAATGTAACCCTTTACTCTCCAGTGTAAATGTAACCCTGTAGCCTCCAGTGTAAATGTAACCCTTTACTCTCCAGTGTTAATGTAACCCTTTAGCCTCCAGTGTTAATGTAACCCTTTACCCTCCAGCGTAAATGTAACCCTTTACCCTCCAGCGTAAATGTAACCCTTTACCCTCCATCGTAAATGTAACCCTTTAGCCTCCAGTGTAAATGTAACCCTTTACCCTCCAGTGTAAATGTAACCCTTTAGCCTCCAGTGTAATTCCTGTACCTCATGCAGAAAGAAGGAAATTGAGTCCATGCTTCCAGTGAAAACTCCTGTAATCAGAGACAGTTTCTGAATTGCAGAGCTCTGATTTATGCATCTGAACACAGCTCTAATATTACAACACTGTCCGATATGCAAAGGGGAAACTCCTTCATCTCACTCAATCTGTCCAAGACATCCCTTTTTAACAGGGCCGGCGCAACCATAGGACCAAGTGAGTCCAACGGACTGAGGCAGCACTTGACAAGGGGCAGCAATTCAGTGCTTAGGGGGATACTTATCAAAGCCTCAACTATGCTGCATTCGCCGGCACCAATACGCTCGCCTAACTTTGCCTAACATTGCGGCCGCGGACCTGAATATGATCTCCATATTTATAAAAAAGCCGGCAAAAAGCCTGGGCACCAAGTACGGGGCAATGAGCATCGGACTGTTGTTAACTAACAGTCATAGATCTCGCTGCTATTCGGCTTTTTCCCAACTTTATTTATATTTTGTCACTAAACGCCACCACTATACTAAAATGTTTAACCCCTATCCCGCCACTCCCATACCCCACCGCAACTTTAATAAAGTTATTAACCTCTATCCCGCCGCTCCCGGACCCCGCCGCCACCTAAATAAACGTAGTCTGAGTCTACTACTTTTGCCGGTCTGTAGGGCTTGATAACTATGGCGAATCGGTCTCGCCACAAATACGCTGCGGAATTCCAGCATATTTGAGGTTGACGGCTTGATAACTAGAGGCCAAGGTAATCACATAGGTAAAATATGTATTATTATTATTGTGTTGGTTATGCAAAAATGGGGAATGGGTAATAAAGGGATTATCTTTTTTTTTAAACTACAAAAATTCTGGTGTTGTCTGTCCCTTTAATATAACCATGTTGGTTATACAAAACTTGGGAATGGGTAATAAAGGGATTATCTATCTTATTAAACAATAAAAAATCTGGAGTAGTCTCTCAATATTTTAAAGGTTGTGAGCCTGTTGCAATCCCCCCAGCATTACTAGAATTGGACGTTCGTTTCTCAGCTCCACGCTCACTCTCTGATACAGCTGAATGTCCCCTGTGCTAATTTCTTCTTCATTCACGCTCTGGGGGGAGGGAGGGGGCGATGAAGTGTGAATAGCTGTGCAGAGTTGAATATAAGCCCGCGCACAGCAGTTTCAGAACTCAATGTGTTTTTAATATTTTGTATATGTCAATACTGATCCTCCTGGTAATTATTTCTATACTTCTATTACTTGCTGCTCAGCATTTATTTTTATGCCTAACAAACCTTTACCCTCCAATGTAAATGTAACCCTTTACCCTCCAATGTAAATGTAACCCTTTAGCCTCCAGTGTAAATGTAACCCTTTACCCTCCAATGTAAATGTAACCCTTTACCCTACAATGTAACTGTAACCCTTTACCCTACAATGTAAATGTAACCCTTTAGCATCTAGTATAAATGTAACCTTTTAGCCTCCAGTGTAAATGTAACCCTTTAGCCTCCAATGTAAATGTAACCCTTTAGCCTCCAATGTAAATGTAACCCTTTACCCTACAATGTAAATGTAACCCTTTAGCATCTAGTATAAATGTAAGCCTTTAGCCTCCAGTGTAAATGTAACCCTTTAGCCTCCAATGTAAATGTAACCCTTTACCCTACAATGTAAATGTAACCCTTTAGCATCTAGTATAAATGTAACCCTTTAGCCTCCAGTGTAAATGTAACCCTTTAGCCTCTAGTGTAAATGTAACCCTTTAGCCTCCAGTGTAAATGTAACCCTTTAGCCTCTAGTGTAAATGTAACTCTTTAGCCTCCAGTGTAAATGTAACCCTTTAGCCTCTAGTGTAAATGTAACCCTTTAGCCTCCAGTGTAAATGTAACCCTTTAGCCTCTAGTGTAAATGTAACCCTTTAGCCTCCAGTGTAAATGTAACCCTTTAGCCTCTAGTGTAAATGTAACCCTTTAGCCTCCAGTGTAAATGTAACCCTTTAGCCTCTAGTTTAAATGTAACCCTTTAGCCTCCAGTGTAAATGTAACCCTTTAGCCTCCAATGTAAATGTAACCCTTTACCCTACAATATAAATGTAACCCTTTAGCCTCCAGTGTAAATGTAACCCTTTAGCCTCCAATGTAAATGTAACCCTTTACCCTCCAATGTAAATGTAACACTTTACCCTCAAATGTAAATGTAACCCTTTACCCTCCAATATAAATTTTTATTTTTATGCCTAACAAACCTTTACCCTCCAATGTAAATGTAACCCTTTACCCTCCAATGTAAATGTAACCCTTTAGCCTCCAGTGTAAATGTAACCCTTTACCCTCCAATGTAAATGTAACCCTTTACCCTACAATGTAAATGTAACCCTTTACCCTACAATGTAAATGTAACCCTTTAGCATCTAGTATAAATGTAACCCTTTAGCCTCCAGTGTAAATGTAACCCTTTAGCATCTAGTATAAATGTAACCCTTTAGCCTCCAGTGTAAATGTAACCCTTTAGCCTCCAATGTAAATGTAACCCTTTACCCTACAATGTAAATGTAACCCTTTAGCATCTAGTATAAATGTAACCCTTTAGCCTCCAGTGTAAATGTAACCCTTTAGCCTCCAGTGTAAATGTAACCCTTTAGCCTCCAATGTAAATGTAACCCTTTACCCTACAATGTAAATGTAACCCTTTAGCATCTAGTATAAATGTAACCCTTTAGCCTCCAGTGTAAATGTAACCCTTTAGCCTCTAGTGTAAATGTAACCCTTTACCCTACAATGTAAATGTAACCCTTTAGCATCTAGTGTAAATGTAACTCTTTAGCCTCCAGTGTAAATGTAACCCTTTAGCCTCTAGTGTAAATGTAACCCTTTAGCCTCCAGTGTAAATGTAACCCTTTACCCTACAATGTAAATGTAACCCTTTAGCCTCCAGTGTAAATGTAACCCTTTAGCCTCCAATGTAAATGTAACCCTTTACCCTCCAATGTAAATGTAACACTTTACCCTCAAATGTAAATGTAACCCTTTACCCTCCAATATAAATGTAACCCTTTAGCCTCAAGCGTAAATGTAACCCTTTACCCTCCAGCGTAAATGTAACCCTTTAGCCTCCAATGTAAATGTAACCCTTTACCTCCAATGTAAATGTAACCCTTTACCCTCCAGCGTAAATGTAACCCTTTACCTCCAATGTAAATGTAACCCTTTACCCTCCAATGTAAATGTAACCTCAAATGTAAATGTAACACTTTACCCTCAAATGTAAATGTAACCCTTTACCCTCCAATATAAATGTAACACTTTACACTCCAGCATAAATGTAACCCTGTAGCCTCCAGTGTAAATGTAACCCTTTACTCTCCAGTGTAAATGTAACCCTGTAGCCTCCAGTGTAAATGTAACCCTTTACTCTCCAGTATAAATGTAACCCTTTAGCCTCCAGTGTTAATGTAACCCTTTAGCCTCCAGTGTTAATGTAACCCTTTACCCTCCAGCGTAAATGTAACCCTTTACCCTCCAGCGTAAATGTAACCCTTTACCCTCCAGCGTAAATGTAACCCTTTAGCCTCCAGTGTAAATGTCACCCTTTACCCTCCAGTGTAAATGTAACCCTTTAGCCTCCAGTGTAATTCCTGTACCTCATGCAGAAAGAAGGAAATTGAGTCCATGCTTCCAGTGAAAACTCCTGTAATCAGAGACAGTTTCTGAATTGCAGAGCTCTGATTTATGCATCTGAACACAGCTCTAATATTACAACACTGTCCGATATGCAAAGGGGAAATGTAACCCTTTAGCCTCTAGTGTAAATGTAACCCTTTAGCCTCCAGTGTAAATGTAACCCTTTAGCCTCCAATGTAAATGTAACCCTTTACCCTACAATGTAAATGTAACCCTTTAGCCTCCAGTGTAAATGTAACCCTTTAGCCTCCAATGTAAATGTAACCCTTTACCCTCCAATGTAAATGTAACACTTTACCCTCAAATGTAAATGTAACCCTTTACCCTCCAATATAAATGTAACCCTTTAGCCTCCAGCGTAAATGTAACCCTTTACCCTCCAATGTAAATGTAACCCTTTACCCTCCAGCGTAAATGTAACCCTTTAGCCTCCAATGTAAATGTAACCCTTTACCTCCAATGTAAATATAACCCTTTACCCTCCAGCGTAAATGTAACCCTTTACCTCCAATGTAAATGTAACCCTTTACCCTCCAATGTAAATGTAACCCTTTACCCTCCAATGTAAATGTAACCTCAAATGTAAATGTAACACTTTACCCTCAAATGTAAATGTAACCCTTTACCCTCCAATATAAATGTAACACTTTACACTCCAGCATAAATGTAACCCTGTAGCCTCCAGTGTAAATGTAACCCTTTACTCTCCAGTGTAAATGTAACCCTGTAGCCTCCAGTGTAAATGTAACCCTTTAGCCTCCAGTGTTAATGTAACCCTTTACCCTCCAGCGTAAATGTAACCCTTTACCCTCCAGCGTAAATGTAACCCTTTACCCTCCAGCGTAAATGTAACCCTTTAGCCTCCAGTGTAAATGTAACCCTTTACCCTCCAGTGTAAATGTAACCCTTTAGCCTCCAGTGTAATTCCGGTACCTCATGCAGAAAGAAGGAAATTGAGTCCATGCTTCCAGTGAAAACTCCTGTAATCAGAGACAGTTTCTGAATTGCAGAGCTCTGATTTATGCATCTGAACACAGCTCTAATATTACAACACTGTCCGATATGCAAAGGGGAAACTCCTTCATCTCACTCAATCTGTCCAAGACATCCCTTTTTAACAGGGCCGGCGCAACCATAGGACCAAGTGAGTCCAACGGACTGAGGCAGCACTTGACAAGGGGTAGCAATTCAGTGCTTAGGGGGATACTTATCAAAGCCTCAACTATGCTGCATTCGCCGGCACCAATACGCTCGCCTAACTTTGCCTAACATTGCGGCCGCGGACCTGAATATGATCTCCATATTTATAAAAAAAGCCGGCAAAAAGCCTGGGCACCAAGTACGGGGCAATGAGCATCGGACTGTTGTTAACTAACAGTCATAGATCTCGCTGCTATTCGGCTTTTTCCCAACTTTATTTATATTTTGTCACTAAACGCCACCACTATACTAAAATGTTTAACCCCTATCCCGCCACTCCCATACCCCACCGCAACTTTAATAAAGTTAATAACCTCTATCCCGCCGCTCCCGGACCCGCCGCCACCTAAATAAACGTATTAACCCCTAAACCTCTGGCCTCCCACATCACTACCATTAACTAAATCTATTAACCCCTAAACCGCCAGCCCCCCACATCGCCATAAACTAAATTAAGCTATTAACCTCTAAACCTAACAACCCGCTAACTTTACGTTAAAATTACAACATCCCTATCTTATAATAAATTAAAACTTACCTTTAGAATTAAAATAAACTATATTAAACTATTAATTAACCTACCCTAACTATTATACTAAAATTACATTAAACTAGCAATTTAATTAACTATATTACATATTAAAAAACCCTAACCCTAATCAAATTATTTAAATCTACTATTAAAAAATTATAAATTACAAAAAAAAAACACTAACACCTAGATTACGAGTCTTGTGTTAGCCTTAAAAAGCATTGTTGAGAGGTCCCAATGCTGCTTTTTTTCTAACGCTGGTATTACGAGTCTTGCAGGTACAGGTGTACCGCTCACTTTTTTGGCCAGACTCAGAAATACCACAAATCCACTTACGTCAATTGCGTGACTTGCATAACGCCGGAATGACGAGTCTTCCAAAAAGTGAGCGGTACAGCCTCTCCTGTCAAGACTGATACCGCATTTAAAAGTCAGTAGTTAAGAGTTTTATGGGCTAACGCCGTAGCATAAAACTCTTAACTAAAGTGCTAAAAAGTACACTAACACCCATAAACTACCTATTAACCCCTAAACCGAGCCCCCCCCCCACATTGCAAACAATAAAAAAAAATGTAACCCCTAATGTTCGTGACAGAATCAAGCGGGCTTTCCTCATTGAGGAACAGAAGATTGTTGTGAAAGTATTGAAGGCTCAGGCACAGAGTCAAAAGACAAAGTAATCTATTGTGTATAGTGTATTGCCCGTATCAAAATAAACACGTTCCACTTGTAAAAAAAAAAAAGCCTAAGCTCCCCATTGCCCTGAAAAGGGCATTTGTATGGGCATTGCCCTTAAATGGGCATAACCGCATCATGCACAAAGACACAGAAAAGTGAGAGGCGACATTTAAGATGGGACAATTGTATCTCTTCTTTAAAGGGACACTCAAGTCAAAATAAACTTTTATGATTGAAAAAGAGCAGCAGTTTTAAGACACTTTCCAATTTACTTCTATTATCATATTTTGCACAAACTTTTTATATGCACATTTTCTGAGAAACCAGATCCTATCACAGGGTATACATATACTAGTCTGTGATTGGCTGATGTCTGTCACATAAAACAGGGGGGCGGAAAATGGGAGAAAAAATCAATTTGTCAGAAACAAATCTACTGCTTATTTGAAATCCAGAGTAGGTGTTAAATCATTGTATTTTTATTATGCACATGTCAATTATGCAATCCTACTGTATTGAGTGGTCCTTTAACAACCTTCCCACTTATTGTGCATAAGTGTTGGTTGCATGCAAGTAGGAAGGCTTAGCAAGGGCAGCGGCCAGGCTAGAGGATTGATATACTAATCAGTAATATTACTGCTGGGGGGCTCCTCAGACCCAGGCAGCACAATATCTTGAGCCACCCTGATGCTTAAAGGGACAGTAAAGTCCAAATTAAACTGTCATGATTCAGATAGGGCATGTAATTTTAAACAACTTTCCAAATTACTTTTATCATCAAATTTTCTTTTTTTTCTCTAGGTATTCTTTGTTAATGGCTAAACCTAGGTAGGGTTATAGACTGATTTCTAAGACTCTACAGTTCACCACTTATCTCACAGTCTGGCTTTGAATAGCTAATAACATGTACTGTTTGTTCACGTGTGCCATATAGATAAACATCGTGCTCACCCCAGTGCAGTTATTTAAGAGTCAGCACTGATTGCCTGAAATGCAAGTATGTGTGGCAGTCATAGAGGTAAAAAGTGTATTACTATAACAGTGTTGGTTATGCAAAACCGGGGACTTGTAAATAAAGGGATTAGCTATCTTTTAAACAACAACAATTTGGTGTTTACTGTGACTGTCCCTTTAAGTAGTATTAGACAGACAGATATGCTCATTGCTAGATTTATGTTTAGAAGATACGTTGAGGCAAAGGTAAACAGACTTTTATCCAGTGACAGGGAATTGCAGAGCTGCACTGTCCTGCTCCGTGGAGAGCAACTTTATTACATTCCAGTTTATGTAATATCCTAGTTGGTTGTACAATTCAAATTCTGTGTGTGTGTGTGTGTGTGTATTTATTTATTTATATATATATAAATATATATATATATAGATATAGATCATATATAGATCACCTCTGATGAAGCGTGGGAGTACCCATGTGAAACATGTCAGGTGTTTGTCTGCTCATGCCTAAGTGAATGAAATAAACCCCTCAACTTTGATGCAAGATTACCGTGTTTGCAGTGATTTTTTCTCATATTTTGTATATATATATATATATATAAACAAGCAAAGAGCACAAGGTACACAAATAGATCTAATTAACATGTGTAGTGTACATATAAACAAGCAAAGAGCACAAGGTACACAAATAGATCTAATTAACATGTGTAGTGTACATATAAACAAGCAAAGAGCACAAGGTACACAAATAGATCTAATTAACATGTGTAGCGTACATATAAACAAGCAAAGAGCACAAGGTACACAAATAGATCTAATTAACATGTGTAGTGTACATATAAACAAGCAAAGAGCACAAGGTTCACAAATAGATCTAATTAACATGTGTAGTGTACATATAAACAAGCAAAGGGCACAAGGTACACAAATAGATCTTATAAACATGTGTAGTGTACATATAAACAAGCAAAGAGCACAAGGTACACAAATAGATCTTATAAACATGTGTAGTGTACATATAAACAAGCAAAGAGCACAAGGTACACAAATAGATCTAATTAACATGTGTAGTGTACATATAAACAAGCAAAGAGCACAAGGTACACAAATAGATCTAATTAACATGTGTAGTGTACATATAAACAAGCAAAGAGCACAAGGTACACAAATAGATCTAATTAACATGTGTAGTGTACATATAAACAAGCAAAGAGCACAAGGTGCACAAATAGATCTAATTAACATGTGTAGTGTACATATAAACAAGCAAAGAGCACAAGGTACACAAATAGATCTAATTAACATGTGTAGTGTACATATAAACAAGCAAAGAGCAAAACGTACACAAATAGATCTAATCAACATGTGTAGTGTACATATAAACAAGCAAAGAGCACAAGGTACACAAACAGATCTAATCAATATGTGTAGTGTACATATAAACAAGCAAAGAGCACAAGGTACACAAATAGATCTAATTGACATGTGTAGTGTACATATAAACAAGCAAAGAGCACAAGGTACACAAATAGATCTAATTAACATGTGTAGTGTGCATATAAACAAGCAAAGAGCACAATGTACACAAATAGATCTAATCAATATGTGTAGTGTACATATAAACAAGCAAAGAGCACAATGTACACAAATAGATCTAATCAATATGTGTAGTGTACATATAAACAAGCAAAGAGCATCTAGCCATCTACACATGTATGGGTGTTTCTGTGAGGGTGTATGTATGTATGTATGTCTGTGTTTTCTGTGGGTGTCTCTGTGAGGGTGTGTGTATGTCTTTGTGTGTTTTCTGTGGATGTCTGTGTGTGTGTGTGTGTGTGTGTGTGTGTGTGTATGTCTTTGTGTGTTTTCTGTGGGTGTCTCTGTGTGTGTATGTGTGTATATGTCTTTGTGTGTTTTCTGAGGCTGTCTCTGTCGGTGTTTCCTTGGGTGTATGTGCAAGTTTGAGTTTGTGTGTGTGTGTCCATTGTCTGTTCCTTTTTAGGACATTTTGACCTTACTACTAATTATTTACATCTTTCTACAGACTTTGAGACTAACAAGACCTTTCCGGAAGTAACCACTCCACCATGTAACCTTTAAAATATTGTTTATGCAGTTCAGGGCCCTTCCTTTCAGCCAATGTAAACAAGTGCTGAGTGTCTGTTTGGGTGTCTGTGTCTGAGTGTGTTTCTTTGCGTGTCTGCTAGAGTGTCTATATGTGAATCCTTATGTGTGAGTGTGTTTGTGTGTTTCAGTGTATGAGTGTGTCTGTGTGTGTGTGTATGTTACTACCTTTACAACATTTCCAAGTTTAAATAGACAATTAAGAATAAAGTGCATATACGTTTTAGTCACTTGGTCAAAAATTGCGCATGTCAAAGGACGGGGGGGGCCCTGATCAATGGTTGAGTCAGGGGCCCCAAAATTTCTAGTGGCGGCCCTGTATATATATACCAAGCCAAGAGGTTTAATAATTTTTTAGCAAAGAATTATGCCGTGTGAAGCATAGAAAGTTCACTCTCTTCAGTAGCACTTGCTATCTGTACCATTGCTGCCGTGCACAGCAGATTTGAATATGTAATATGATTGGAGGTAGGGCATGTTAGGTTCTTAGCTCAGCCCTTTCTTTAGGGATTGCCTATATCATCAGCTAACACACAGGAGTTAATTATTTATAGGTAACATTTCTAAAACAATTTTACTTTTTAAATAGTGGTGTATGTGTCTGGTTTATTTGTAGGTTTAACTGCTGTGTAACAAAAATGTATCATGCAACTATACTGGCCCTTTAAGATGTTTTTTTCTGGTTTATTACAATGTCATATTAATTAATACCTATAAAAATGTTATGGAGTAATTTTTAAAACCTTTTTCCGTGAATATTTTATCTGTATACAGTATTGAGGTTTACACATCACTTTCAATTCAGTTAAATTATTAAATCAAGACAAACAATTGCAGTTAGTTAAATACAATAATTATTTTTAAACTGTAATATAAATAGATAAGAAAATAATTGTTAAACTAATATTCATAAAGAAATTAAATAAATTAAAATCACTGCCGAAAACCACTGAAAGAGAGTACAAGTACTAATATAAGATATAAGACTGCCTCAAGTAATTCATTTAATATATTACCTGAGATAATATTAATGTTGTTATATATTAATATTTTATTTCAGATAATGTATAGATACAACTTTGAAATCAATTAAATTCATACAAATAACTTACATAAATAAACCTTTGCAGGAGAAACATTTCATTACTAATGTATTATTCATTTGTAAACATAATTTATGTAAATAATAGTAAACTTGCAGTACTCTTGTGGCAGACACATCTCTAAATTGTGACATACAACACGCCACCAATGAGTTTAATGGTAGGTTGAACGGCGTGAGTCAGAAGGTGGGAAGGGTTAAAATGAGAATAGATCAGTGGGATCAGCAGGGGGTTAATGCAGGTAATTTGGGCAATGCATGAGGATCCTGGCCCAGCTGCTGGATTACTAGGTGGTTTAGGGGTTAACTAACAGTATGTTAGGCAATGGTATGCAGGTATCTAATATAAAAAACAATATATATAAAATCTCAGCAGTGCCTCTTTAACAACATATTAATAGATTCTCTCAGTGATACAGCAAACACAATGTTACATTGTAACTACATTCATTTATTGCAGTCAATTCAATTATACCCACTCTCAGCGTAACATTTTATAGCACAGGATTCCATCACGCACAGTGTAATAAACACTTTCCTACATTATAACTACATATGGTGTGTAGAATTGCTCTATTATATAAAAGTGTGGGTTTCCTGTGATTATTGTTGCTATGTGTTTATCTATTTACCTGTTTTTATTTAGTGATTACTTTATACATTTAGTTATGAATGTGTATCTGTGTGCACCTGCAGCATTAGTGTGAATGAGCACCAGCTGCATTGTTACCATTTCCCTAATGACCTGAGCTTTGTGTGCAGCAGACACAGTTTTGCATGATTTTCATGTAACACAATACATCATTATAAAGTATTTCCACTCAAGGTGCAACAGTCCCTGAGCTTAGAACGGGATTCACCAAATCTGGACAAATGCCCAGGTTGTAAATCGAAAATTATAGAACATCATTATTCTAATCTAGTGCAGCTTAGTGGCTGAAGCGGAAGTTAAGAAGCAGAGGTCCTAAGACTGCTTCTCCTTAACTCGTCCACCACCTCTGAGGTGGCGGACAACAATCCGCCCGATCCAATACGATCGGGCTGATTGAAACCCCCTGCTAGCAGCCGATTGGTCGCAAATCTGCAGGGGGTGGTATTGGACCAGCAGTTCACAAGAACTGCTGGTGCAATGATAAATGCCGACAGCGTATACTGTCGGCATTTATCGATGTGTGGCGGACATGATCCACTATATCGGAACATGTCTGTCGGCACATTAATAAATGGACTCCATAGCATTAGATTGTAACACCAGTCAACTCAAAAAATGTTATTGTTTAAAAACATAGAAAATCCTTTTATTACCCATTCCCCAGTTTTGCACAGAAAACATAGTTATATTAATACATTTTTTACCTCTGTGATTACCTTGCATCTAAGCTTCTGCAGACAGACCCCTGATCACATGACTATTTATTTATTATCCATTGACTTGCATTTAAGATAATTAATGCTGTGTTGTGCACAATGTTATCTATATGACTCACATGAACTAGCACTCCCCTGTTGTGAAAAGCTTATAAAAAAAAGTATGTGATCAGGGGACTGTCTTTAGTGGCTTAGAAACAGACAGAAATGTAAAGGTTTTAAGGTTATAAAGTATATTAATATTACCATGTTGGTTGTGCCAAGCTGGAGAATGAGTAGTAAAGACGTTATCTATCTTTTTAAATAATAACTATTATTGGGTTGACTGTCCCTTTAATACATTAGACACATAATTGTGCACATTTATCAGGTCACTACATTACACCCAGGGCAGCCTATTGCTTACAATATAATGACATCTTATTACAGCTGTTACAGTACAAGCACAGATACATTGTTGCATCAGTTGGGGGCATTTGGGGTAAAGGCTGCTGAACTACTCATGTGATATAAATCCAGGTGAGATAACATTGTGCTGCACACAGTAGATAATGTAATGATGATCATATAGAGGATTAGAGCTCAGCTCATCAGCACTAGTGATAACATTATAACATTATAGGAGTGAGAATAAACTAACGTAAAGATGATGCTGGTACTTACACAAACACCCCGAACAGCAGTGACCGGATCCCGAGCTCCTCTAGCACAGCCCGCATCATCCTCAGGCATCAGCGGACCGGTAGTGGCGCAGAGCCCCGGAGGAGAGACGACTGCCTCGGGAAAAAGCTGTACTGGGAGAGACTTGCTGCACCAGTTGCCCTGGCAGAGAGTGCCAAAGCAGCTGCCTCTGGCAGAGACTGCTGGATGTGTCCTCTGGAGAGTAATTTGGAAAGTACTTGAGATTTGTACAGATAGTAAAGGAGAGATTTCTCCGGAGTCAAGTGCTGCTAACAAGTGAGATGATACTGAGCTGGAAAGACCGTCAAATGGAACCGAGAGAGCCTGAGTAACTCCGCCGGAGACTGGGTGCACCAGGTGTATAAGTTAGTGGCATCTTGGGGCTGACAGAACGTTATATAGAAAGATCATGTAGGCAGATTCAGAGACTAGAGAGTGCTGAGATCTATCTAGCACAGGACTATGTGACAGAGATTGCTGAGATAGGTAATGTCATATGAATTAGACTGGAGAGAGCCCAGGGCTGCTCATAACCAGAGAAATCAGATATGTGCGAACGACTGAGACAGGGAATCCAAAACACAGAGTTAGACAGAAATAAGGGGGAGGGAAGGGGAGTGTGAGAGCAGCCACAGTGGGTGTTTTACTGTGTGAGATCATCAGCGAGTGTGACAGGGAGAGGAAAACAGAAGGAGTGAGAGTCTTCATGAGTGAAAGTGTTAGATGTCACTCCTATAATACTTTCTGTTAGGCAGAAATCAGGGAGTGTTAGTTTCAAAATCAGAATGATTGTGCTGGAGTCAGCATCAGAGAGATTTCGCTTCTCTTGAGTCAGAATCAGAGCAGACGTTATTTTAGCCTAGTTTTACTAAGGACTCGCTTCCAATGAACATAGGAATGCACCACTTTACACACAAGTAGGGCTCTTACCAAAAATAACAACAAACACCATTTGTAACCACAATATATAATGACAAAATGTTCAGGTTAAACAAAATAAGATTTTTATTTTTTTTAAATATCATATTCAACGCTAATATATGTTTTGTATACTGTGGACTTCCACCAGCCCAGCTTTTTAATCTGTTCCCTTGAGCAACCTTCTGCTGCTGCACATATGGTTGCTCCTACCCTAAATTATTGTGGGGCAAAGCATCCCCCTTCCCAACCCAATTCTCTAGCTGCAACACTTTCTTAAACAGTTAGATCCATTGTTGTGCCTAAAGAATAATGACCCTTTAGCCTTTTCAATTTCTATATACTGTCCTACTCCCTCTTCTGGCCATGCCTGGTTCCCTATGACCCTTATTAAATGTATCCTCTGACCCTTTCTTACCCTGTTGGTTTTAGATTTCCCTATCAGCAATATTACTCCCTCATTACTCACCTTAACATCCTTAATCTTTTAAAATCCCTGACTACTGTCTCTTTTGGATATTGCTACTAGCTTCCCTAGCGTCAATGCCCCGTGAACCACAACATAAATACCAACCTAAACAATTTAGCCTCCCCCATCCTTGACCCTGTCTAGGCTAGCTAGCAATTGAACTAACCTCTCCTGTGTAATGGGTTCCCTTTTATCTCCATCGCCTGCTTCTTCCAGCCCTGTGCCTTGGCAATTTCCTAAATACAAATATTTTAATCAAATTCTTCTCCCCATACAACTAAACAAAAATGCCACCCCTGCTAATACCAACTTTATTTGACCTTTCTTTACCCTTTGTATCTTCTCCATTCCCCCTTAAAGGGATAGTAAACCCCAAAATGTTCTTTTATGATTTATGATGAAGTGCCGAGTGTGACAGGAAATGCGTCAGCTGTAATCAGGTCTGTGCTCACTGTGCCGTAGCATGTTTTTATTATGTTTAACCATTAAAATTGACATTTTAACCGCATATCATCAGCCTTCCTGTTGTCTCAATATGGGTGTATGTTGTTTGTAATGGTGTTGTACCTTTTGTCCACTATATTTACCTGTTTTAAGAGGGTTTAGTAGGGGAGTCCTTTCAACACCGGAAGGACTAGCCTGGACGATGTTTGGACACAGACGGTGTATGAAGTTGTTGTATCGTACCTCACAGAGGTTGGCAGAGGATTTACTCCTTTACCAGAAATGTTCATCTGTGATTAATCTGTATTCGGTATTACACCGTGGATAAAAGTGAGTAACATATGCTCTGAAGATTGATCTTGGTTGTGTTAAGCTATGTACTATATTTGTACTAAGTGAGGTAAACGAATGTAAGTTTCAATACAACATTTACTTATATGATTATATAGGATATAATATTCATAATAAGGTCTTACTTAATCTGACAGTGTTAGATATTATATACTGTCTTAAAATGACCGGCTCTATCTGAATCATGAAAGTTCAATTTTGACTTTCCTATCCCTTTAAGGTAACCTACTGCTCCCAGTACTTTCTGTTGCTTCACCATGTTCCTGGATCAACAGATTTAGATACCAGATCCCTTATGCCTTCTAGTTCCCAATCTGCCAAACAAACATGGGGCAGGTGTCACCTTTTTCCTCCGCCTCTGGAGCCCATCTTCTAAATACCTCAGATCTGAACCTGGACAGTGCATCTGCAACCACATTTGTTACACCAGGTATGTGCCTAGCCCTAAACATAGTGTTGAGCTGCAAATATCTCAATACAATATGCCTTAAATAACTAATCACCGGCTGTGATGATGCTGATAAATTATTATTTCCACCACTCCCATGTTGTCTGAGCAAAAAACAAATCTTTTATTTGCTAGCTCATTCCCCCACAGCTCTAGTGCTACTATTATTGGGAACAATTCAAGTAAGTCTAAGTTCTTAGTCCAACCCCTATCTACCCATTCCTTGGGCCATGCTTCTGCACACCACTTCCCTTTAAGATAAGCTACAAAATCTGTACTTCCTGCCACATCAGTCACATGATACAGGGGGAGTAGAAAAAGACATAACTTTTAAATTTGTCAAAAAAAATAATCTACTACTCATTTGAAGTTCAGACTAAGGGGCCGTTTTATCAATGTCTGTCCGACATGATATGCTGTAGCGTATCATGTCCGACAGACATCACTGAATGCCGACAGCACACGCTGTTGGCATTTAACATTGCACAAGCAGTTCTGGTGAACTGCTTGTGTCATGCCACCCCCTGCAGATTCGCAGGGGGTGTTAATCAACCCCTTTGTATAGGATTGGGCGGATTGATGTTCGCAGCCTCAGAGGCAGCGGACCAGTTAAGGGAGCAGCGGTTTTAAGACCGCTGCTTCATAACTGCTGTTTCCCGTGAGCCTGAAGTCTCATGTGGAAACAGGGGAATCAGGGGTGATTCGGCCCTTGATAAATCGGCACCTAAGTGCTATTGCAATGTATTGTTATCATGCATTTGTTGATTATGCAAATTTACAGTATTTACTGGTCCTTTAAAGTTCCAATGACAAGAGGCATGTGTATAACCACCAATCTCCAGCTAGGTCCCAGTAGTGCATTGCTGCTCTTGAGCCTACCCTCTCATCATCTTTCCCTTCCTCTGCGTCTCTCCCTCTTTGCCTCTTCAGACCTTCTCTCACATTCTCTCTCTCTTTCCCTCTCATCATCTTTCCCTTCCTCTGCCTCTCTCTCTCTCTCTCTCACTCTCTCTCTTTCCCTCTAATCATATTTCCCTTCCTCTGCCTCTCTTTCTCTCTCATTCTCTCTCTCTTTCCTCTAATCCTCTTTCCCTTCCTCTGCCTCTCTCTCTCTCTCTCTCTCTCTCTCTCTCACCTTCTCCCTCTCTTTCCCTCTCATCATCTTTCCCTCCCTCTGCCTCTCTCTCTGTCTCTCTCTCACATTCTATCTATCTTTCCCTCTAATCATCTTTCCCTTCCTCTGCTTCTCTCTCTCTCACACTCTCTCTCTCTTTCCCTCTAATCATCTTTCCCTTCCTCTGCCTCTCTCTCTCTCTCTCTCTCTCTCTCTCTCTCTCACTCACTTTCTCTCTCTTTCCTCTAATCATCTTTCCCTCCCTCTGCCTCTCTCTCTCTCACACACATTCTCCCTCCCTTTCCCTCTCATCACCTTTCCCTTCCCATGCCTCTCTCTCTCTCTCTCTCTCTCTCTCTCTCTCTCACACACACATTCTCTCTCTCTTTCCCGCTCATCATCTTTCCCTTCCTCTGCCTCTCTCTCTCACATTCTCCCTCTCTTTCCCTCTCATTGCCTTTCTTTTCCCCTGCCTCTCTCTCTCTTACATTCTCCCTCTCTTTCCCTCTCATCACCTTTCCCTTCCTCTGTCTGCTTCTCTCTCTCTCTCTCTCTCTCTCTCTCTCTCTCTCTCACACACACACACACATTCTCCTTCTCTTTCCCTCTCATCACCTTTCCCTTTCTCTGCCTCTCTCTCTCTCTCTCTCAAATTCTCCCTCTCTTTCCCTCTCATCATCTTTCCCTTCCCCTCTCTCGCTCTCTCGCTCTCTCTCTCTCTCTCTCTCTCTCTCTCTCTCTCTCTCTCTCTCTCTCTCTCACACACACACACACACACATTCTCCCTCTCTTTCCCTCTCATCACCTTTCCCTTCCTCTGCCTGCTTCTCTCTCTCTCACACACACATTCTCCCTCTCTTTCTCTCTCATCATCTTCCCCCCTCTCTCTCTCTCTCTTACAC